>NC_137012.1:9745092-9807592 GCF_032717465.1 Coenobita brevimanus
GAGTGATGAATGATTAATGATGAATGATTAATAATAAATGCTTAATGATAAATGATGAATGACTGATGATAATGGATTAATATCGAGTGATGAATGATGAATGACGAATGATTGATGATGAATGATGAATGGTCATTGATGAATGAATAACAATTAACGATGAATGAATAAAAATTTATAAATGGCTGATGGTTAATGATGAATGATTGATGATCAGTGATGAATGATTGATGAAGAATGATGATTAGCTATGACGAGTGATGATAAAAGATGAGTAATTAATGTTGAATGATAAATGACTGAAATGAATGGTGATTACTGATGATGAATAATGTTGTATATATATATATATATATATATATATATATATATATATATATATATATATATATATATATATATATATATTGTTACGGAACAGAGAAAGATAATGTACACTCCAAGTGAGAATACTAAAAAAAATCACTACTGTCCCGTAAAGTTCCAGGCTCAAAACAAAACAGTTAGGTAAAATTACAAGTTAAAGTTTAATGCTCAAACTAACAACAAAACATTCAGGACTCATAAGGATAATGTAATGGCAAAAAACAGGTTAAATATATGGTTAACTGCAATAGCCTCTATTAACACGAAATTAGCAAGAGTAAATTGATCTAAGTCAGCCCTGATAAAATGAAAATACACTGGGTAATGCTCAGTTAATGCAAGATAAATTATTACAGATACAAACTATTATTAATAATTGCTGATAATAAGAACCTTACATGAATCACAAAAACCTCACTAGGCCTACAAATTAACAACTTATGCTATACAATACAAGAACAAAATGCAATAACACTTACACTCAAATTACACAGCTGCTAGATGGTTGGAGACTTCCTGAGCACTCACAATAATAACTGTACAGGGGAGGACAGAGATGTGAGCAAAATGAGGAGTAGATCTAAGTGGCAATTAATGTAGAGACTGAGCTCATTATATAGGGGCCAGCAGAGCTTGATACAACTTGTAAGAAGGACGCGCAAATGAAGCCATGGGGACAAAGAGTTGACAATCCCGCTCTGAACAACAGAAAGGATGACTTACTCTACTATAACAGTGGAAGGGGGGACTGAGGCAGAACACGCTCGTGATCAAACATGCAGCATACTGTGCGTTAAAATTACACAAAGGATGATGAAATCATAGGCTATGTAACACCTCCCCACAAAGAAAAAGAAATTTACAAAGGAAATTTCTTATTACTCTAAAACAATCTGTCTAAAGTCTAGATAAGCAATCTGCAATAACATTTTCTTTCCCCTTGACATGTTGTATGTCTAATGAATACTCCTGAAGAAGTAGACTCCATCTTGTCAATCTCTGATTTTTATCTTTAAACTTACTAAGGAATTTCAGTGGGTTATGATCGGTATAAATGACTATGGGGTCAAAACCAGAACACAAATAAAATGAAAAAATGCTGTAAACCCAAAATCAAGGCCAAAAGCTCTTTCTCAATAGTTGAGTAGTTCTTTTGAGGTGGAGTGAACTTCTTACTGTAATAAGATACAGGGTGTTCAATACCCTGATCATCCTCTTGCAGCAAAACAGCCCCAGCTCCTGTATCACTTGCATCAACAGCCATCTTAAAAGGCTTAGCAAAATTTGGAGTAGCGAGCACTGGCTGACTTAATAGGATAGTTTTAAGTTTGTTGAAAGAGGATTCACAGTTATCGGTCCAGGCAAATTTAACTCCCTTTTTTAGTAGGTCTGTAAGTGGTGATACAAGAATTGAAAAGTTAAGAACAAATCTCCGGTAATAACCTACCATTCCCAAAAACCGTTGTAGCTCTTTCCTACTTTTAGGTCTGGGAAGATCACTTATAACCTGGACCTTAGCTGCTGGTGGTGCAACACGTCCATCACCAATTACATACCCAAGGTACTGAACTTTAGCTTGACCAAACTCACACTTTGATAAATTAGCTACAAGATTAGCCTGAACCAAACGCTCAAGAAATTTACTGACATGGCATAGGTGATCTTTCCAGTTGTCACTGAAGATTAATACATCATCAATATAAACAACACACCCTGCCAAACCCTCTGTTACAACATTCATGAGCTTCTGAAATGTGGCTGGTGCATTCTTCATACCATATGGCATTACAGAACATGCAAAAGTCTTTCCTAGTGTTACAAAACATGAGATCTCCCTAGCACGTTCAGTCATAGGTACTTGCCAGTATCCCTTTAACAAATCAAACTTACTTATGTACCTAGCCTTTCCGATCTTGTCTATGCAATCTTCCACGCGAGGGAGAGGGTAAGTGTCTGTTTTGGTTATCTGATTAACACGTCTGTAGTCGATGCAAAGCCGCTGTGACCCACCTGGCTTAGGGACTAGAGCGACAGGAGAACTCCACTCGCTCTGACATGGCTCAATCATCTTGTGGTCCAACAGGTAGCCAAGCTCCTTCTCGATGAGAGGAACTTTCACTGGGTTCACACGGTAAGGAGGCAGTTTAATTGGCTTTGCGTCTCCAACCTCGACATCATGCATCAACACAGTAGTTCTTCCTGGAGTGGCACGGAACACTTGCGGGTACTCCTGCAGTAATGCCGAAAACTCCTGCCTTTCCTCGGGAGGTAGATGAGAAAGCTTAGTCTGGAGATCATTCATGATATCAGGATTCTTCCCCAAACTATCACTCAGGCTCATGCTGCATGGAAGAACTTCACTTGCAGACACGGGTGGAACAGCTACAGTGCAGACTGGATCATTTTCGTCCTGCCTGTGATATAACTTTAGCATGTTGATGTGACAAAGTTGCTTGTTCTTTCTACGATCTGGTGTGGCGATGACATAGTTGACATCATTGAGTTTCTTCTCCACGAAATAAGGACCACTAAACTTGGCTTGAAGAGGTTGCCCATGCACTGGTAGGAGAATCAAAACCTGATCTCCTGGCTGAAAGTGGCGTAACCTGGACTTCTTATCATACCAAGTCTTCATCTTCTCCTGAGCAGCTCCTAAATTCTCTCTCGCCAGTTGTAAAGCAGTGGACAGCCGTTCTTTGAACTTCATCACATACTCCAGCAGGTTGACGTCATCTTCCTCCGACAGCCAGCATCCCTTGAGAAGCTTAAGGGGTCGTCTTACTTCATGGCCAAACAGTAGTTCAAAAGGTGAGAAGCCCAGTGATTAATTTGGAGATTCTCTTGTGGCAAATACAACGAATGGAAGACCTTTGTCCCAGTCTTTCTGATGTTCCAAACAGTATTTCTTGAGCATCGATTTGAGTGTTTGATGATATCTCTCCAACGCTTCTTGGGTCTGGGGATGGTAAGCTGAAGACGTGATCTGGGTGATGCCCAACTCTTTCAGAGACTGCTTGAAAACATTTGACATGAAATTACTTCCCCGGTCTGACTGTACCTCCTTGGGCAGACCAAACTTTGAGAAGAACCCTGGCATTTCCTTAACCACGTTCTTTGCTGAGATATTTCTAAGTGGAATGGCTTCAGGATAACGAGTAGCCATATCAGTCAGGGTCAACACATAAGAAAATCCTGAAGAAGTCTTAGGAAGAGGGCCCACAATATCCACCAACACACGGGTGAAAGGCGCCTCAAAAGGAGGAATGGGAACTAGAGGTGCAACCTTTTCGGTCTGATTACACTTCCCCACAACTTGACAGGTGTGACAAGACTTACAATACCAGGAAACATCCCTGAAGATACCTGGCCAGTAGAAGTGTTTCAAAATGCGTGCCACAGTCTTTCTCACTCCAAGGTGTCCTGCCAAACTGGAATCATGAGCCACTCTAATGATATCCTGCCTACAAACACGAGGGATGACAACTTGATGTACAACCTCCCATTCACAGTCGGCTAATGCTGTTGGGGGTCTCCACTTCCTCATAAGTACTCCTGACTTTATATAATAACAAGTAGAAGCACCAGCTGACTCTTCCTCACTGCAAGCAGAGTTAGCTAGACCTTTCAACTCAGGGTCAGCAACCTGCAACTCAACCAACTCTTGACGAGACAAATTATCAACACTACGGGGTACTGCCTCATCTGGTGAGTGGTCCAAATTAGCAAGAAAAGTGTTAGCTAGGATAACATCATCATCATCATTATCCTCTAAGTCACCAGTAACTTTAGACTTAGCCCTAGTGACAGCACATGCAGGGAACACATCAGGGACATCACAATCCTGGGTCGCAGTCACTGGCTCACTAGACAACTGAGGAGCTGGACACACTTGACTTCCACCAATATCATTTCCAAGTAAGAAAGTTACACCTGACATTGGGAGTGTCTCAACCAACCCAACCATAACGGAACCATTAACAAAACCAGACTCTAAATTCACTCTGCACAGAGGGACAGAGAAGTAATTATTCCCTACACCTTGTAAGATTACAGTTTCATCAGAGGAATTAACATTAGAGCCTAGAACACTGGTCAGCATAAGGGATTGGCAAGCACCTGTATCACGATATATTTTAACTGATTTCCTGTCATTACTGTCCCCCCTGTGGCGGGGGGGACACAACCTTGCCGCACTATGGGGTGGTACTACTACTCTGCGGCCAGGTTGTGTTAGGAAGAATACTGCCACCGTATTCCCTGCGTGTCGTAAAAGGCGACTAAAAGGGGCGGGGTGATGGGACTAGGGACCCCTCCTCTGTTTTGTAGTTCCTAAAAAGAGACAGGCCAGAGAAAGGGATGGGGGATGGAGTTATCCTCGTACCCTGAAGATTGGGTCTATGAATGTGCGTGGATGTAGTACGATTGAGGCTAAAAGGGAGGAGATTGGGAGAATGTTTGTGAGAAGAAAGTTGGATGTGTTAGCTTTGAGTGAAACGAAGATGAAAGGGAAGGGGGAATCTATGTTTGGAAGTGTGAATGGAAGATTGTCAGGTGTTGATAGAGGAAGGGCAAGAGAAGGTGTGGCCTTGTTAGTGAGTCCGGAAGTTCAGCAATGTGTGATTGAATGGAAGGAGGTGTCATCGAGACTGATGTGGGTGAAAGCGAAATTTGAACGTGAGTTGTGGGTGTTTGTGAGTGCATATGGGCCTGGTAGTGAAAGGGATGAACAAGAGAGGGAGTCTTTCTGGAATGATGTTGATGAGTGTCTGCAGAGTTTTGAAGCGAATGTGAATGTGGTAATGATGGGAGATCTGAATGCTAGAGTGGGAAATGTAGCAGTTGAAGGTGTAGTTGGTATGCATGGTGTGCCTGGAAGAAATGAAAATGGGGAACGAATGATAGCGATGTGTGTTGAGCGAGAGATGGTGATTGGGGAATACGCTGTTTGAGAAGAAAGATATTTATAAGTATACATGGGTGAGACAGGAGGGTGGAAGGGTTGTTGATAGAGCCTTGATGGACTATGTGGTTGTGTCTAGGAATGTAATAGGAAGATTGTTGGATGTGAGAGTTCTGAGAGGGGAGGGTGGAGGTATGTCTGACCACTACCTGGTGGAGGGAAAGTTAAGAGTAGGTAAGAGATGGATGAGAGCTAGGAGGGTTAGGTGTGGCAGGGAGGTTTTGAAAGTGAGTGAGTTGGATAAAAGAGAGAAAAAGATAGAGTATCAGGAGAAATTGAAAGATGAGTGGAACGCAGTGAAAGATCGTAAAATGGCAGCGTGGAGGAGGAATGGCAGTTGTTTAAGAGTGCTGTGGTGGGGCATGCAGAAGAGGTGTGTGGTGTGAGACGTGTGGGTGGTGGTGTAAGAAAAGGAAGTGAATGGTGGTGCGAGGAAGTAAGTATGGCTGTGGCTGAGAAGAGACGTGCATATGAAGTGTGGCTGCAGAGGAAGGATGAGATGTCATATGAAAGGTATAAGGAGAAGAGGAATAGAGCGAGAAGGGGCTGTGCGTGATGCTAAAGTGGCAGCAGATGAGAGGTGGGGTAGGCGGCTGACAGAGAATTTTCAGCAGAATAAGAAAATGTTTTGGAAGGAGGTGAAAAGGGTGCGAAAGGGAGAGTCTGGGAAGGAAGAACGAGTAAAATCAGAGGATGGAAGGATGTTAATTGAGATGGATGCAGTAAGGAAGAGATGGGCAGAGTATTTTTGAAAGATTGTTAAATGTAGAGGAGGAAAGGGTGGCTGAGATTGTGGCGGATGGAAGGGTGCAAGGAATAAATGTGTTGGGAGAGTTGAATGATTCTTTGATCAAGAAGGAGGAAGTGGAGAAGGCAGTAAAGGAGATGAAAACAGGGAAAGCTGCAGGTATGGATGGGTGTGCTGTGGAATGCCTGAAGGGTGGTGGAGTGACTATTGTTGACTGGTTAGTAAGATTGTTGAATGTGTGCTTTGAGAAAGGTATGGTGCCAATTGACTGGGCAAGTGCTTGTGTGGTCCCGTTGTATAAAGGCAAGGGTGATAAGTATGAATGTACTAGCTTTAGGGGTATAAGTCTGTTGAGTGTTGTAGGTAAGGTGTATGGTAGAGTGTTAATTATGAGAGTTAGAAAGGGTACAGAGGGAGTGATTAGTGATGAGCAGTGTGGCTTTAGGAGAGGGAGGGGATGCGTTGATCAGGTGTTTGCTGTGAGACAAGTGTGTGAAAAGTATTTAGCGAAAGGCAAGGATGTGTTTTGGGCATTTATGGATTTAGAGAAAGCGTATGATAGAATTGATAGGGAGGCTTTGTGGACTGTTTTAAGATTGTATGGACTTGATGGTAGGTTACTAAAAGGGGTGAAAAGTTTTTATGTAAATAGTAGAGCGTGTGTAAGAGTGGGAAATGCTGTGAGTGATTGGTTTCCCGTGAAAGTGGGGCTGCGACAGGGATGTGTGATGTCGCCTTGGTTGTTTAATATTTACATGGATGGTGTTGTAAGGGAGGTGAATGCAAGAGTTTTAGGTGGTCTGAGTCTGGTAAATGTTGATGGAGGAGAGTGGAATCTGAAGCAGCTGCTGTTTGCAGATGATACTGCATTGGTGACTGATTCAGAGGAGAGATTGAGACAGTTGGTAGAGGAGTTTGGAAGGGTGTGTGAAAGGAGGAAATTGAAAGTAAATGAGAATAAGAGTAAAGTGATGAAGTGTACGAGGTTGATAGATGGTAGGGGGGATAAATATAGTTTTGAATGGTGAGTTGCTTGAGGAGGTAGATTGTTTTAAATATCTAGGGTCACATGTTGCTGTGGATGGAAGAATAGATGCAGAAGTGAAGTTTAGAATAAATGAAGTAGGAAAGGTGCTGGGAGGAATGAAAAAGTGTTTAGATGTCGTTCGCTTAGAATGGATGTAAAGAGAAGGCTGTATGAGGGTGTTGTGGTACCGACTGCATTATATGGGGCTGAAACATGGAATATGGGTGTAGCAGAGAGGAAAAGTTTGAATGTAATGGAGATGAGATGTCTGAGGAGTATGTGTGGAGTGACGCTGTATGGATCGGGTGCGAAAAATGATGAAGTGCGAAGGAGAACTGGAGTTGTTCGGGAGATGGCTGGCAGAGTTGAGCAGAGGGGTGTTGCAATGGTTTGGGCATATGGAGAGAATGGATAATGAGCGATTGGTGAAAAAGATAACTAGATCTGATGTGAGAGGTGTAAGGCTGAGAGGAAGACCACGAATAGGATGGATGGACAGTGTGAAGAGAGCGCTGGATGCGAGAGGGATGTCTGTTGAGCAAGGAAGAGTGGCTGTGCGTGACAGAAATAAATGGAGAGAAATTGTGAATGAATAAGTGATGACGCAGCCCTGAGGGGATATTCTCCCGCATTTGGTCTGATCAGCTAGTCAGGTCAGGTGCGGGTAAGGGGATGGGTCTGTTATGATGTGGCAGGGGTAAACCAGTTCTGCTGTCGGGCCCTGCTGCAGATGTCACTGATTGCATTGCCCAGTTGACCCTTGTGCGGTGTGGTGCGGTGAGGATCTGTCCGTTCTCCCTTTTGGGGCTAAGATGCGAATGAATGTGTTTGAATGGATGAGTAAATGGAGAGTGAGTCGTCCTGTCTCGGCTACCTCCCTTTCCTTGGGGGAAGCAGCCTAGGTATATAGATAGATAGATAGACTGTCCAGAGGACTGACAAAACCATCAGACAGGAAATTAGCACATGAACTCTTGAGAGTGTCACCCACGTTACTGCTCAAAAGAAGAGCTCCATCCTGAGAATTTAAGTTACCCCTCAAAGCAGGTTCAGTTAACTCAGTTAAAGAATTCTGGGAACTCTCAAGAGTGGACACTAGACCAATTGACTGAATATTTAAAGACTCCTTTTTGTTCACATCACGCTGCCTCCTGAAACATTTCTCCATAGTATGACCAAGCTTACTACAATAAGTACAGTTACGTTTCTGAAATCTAGAGGTGAAGCTGGTATTTACTTCCTGAGAAACATCATCTTTATTCTCTTTCCTGTTACCTGTACTCTGAGTAGAGGCAACGTACTTACTCTGAGCTTTCCCTTTTTCTCTAGAATATCTCTTGTGAGTGAGATCATATTCATCAGCTAAAACTGCAGCATCAAACAAATTATCTATTCTTTTCTCATCAAGATATAGGCTTACATCTTTACTAATACACCTCTTGAAGTCCTCAGCAAAATCATCTACTTAAATTTGTCAAAATCAGAATCCACATTCTTAGAATTTAACCACTGCTCTAACAGATCTTCTTTGATTTTTGCATACTCAACATGGGATTGCTTATCTTGCTTGTAAGTTGTCCTAAATTTTACTCTATAGGCTTCAGGAACAAGCTCATAGGCCTTAAGAATCAAGCTCTTAACTACATCATAATTATCAGATTGATCCTGAGGCAAAGATGCATAAGTTACTTGAGCTTTACCAGTGAGAACAGTTTGAAGGTGTACTGGCCAATACTTTTTGGGCCAATTAAAACCTGTAGCTACCCTCTGAAACAACTGAAAATACTTTGTTAAATCAGATTAATGAAAAGGAGGGACAAGTTTAACATTTTTAACCACATCAAAATCATCAGAGCTAGATGATCCAGTTCCACCTTGTTTCATGCGATACTCATGGTCTGCCTGAATCCTAGCAATTTCAACTTGTGCCTCAGCCTCCTTAGCACGAGCCTGAAACTCAGCCTCCTTAGCATGAGCCTGAAACTCAGCCTCCTTAGCATGAGACTCCGCCTCCTTAGCCTGAGACTCAGCCTCCTTAGCACGTGCTTGAAATTCAGCTTCCTTCACACGAGCCTCCTGCAGGGCTTGCTGTAATTTAGCTAATTCAATCTGCGTTTGCTCATTTGGAGGAGTTACATTAAACAAGCTTTTATTAATCATGCCAACAATTTGATCTTTAGAATGATGAGAGTGAACTGCAATTCCCAATTGTTGAGCAACAAGCTTAAGTTCATTCTTTGTTCTGTTCTCTACATCACACACTGTTTGCACATTTGACAAAAAATCTTTGGCTTCATCAAGTGTAATAATAGTAGACATCATGAATAAATCACAGTCACAAAATATCAAGCAATATCCTTATGATAATATCCTGAATATCCTGATAAGAGGTCGCCAAATTTATGTTACAGAACAGAGAAAGATAATGTACACTCCAAGTGAGAATACTAAAAAAAATCACTACTGTCCCGTAAAGTTCCAGGTTCAAAACAAAACAGTTAGGTAAAATTACAAGTTAAAGTTTAATGCTCAAACTAACAACAAAACATTCAGGACTCATAAGGGTAATGTAATGGCAAAAAACAGGTTAAATATATGATTAACTGCAATAGCCTCTATTAACACGAAATTAGCAAGAGTAAATTGATCTAAGTCAGCCCTGATAAAATGAAAATACACTGGGTAATGCTCAGTTAATGCAAGATAAATTATTACAGATACAAACTATTATTAATAATTGCTGATAATAAGAATCTTACATGAATCACAAAAACCTCACTAGGCCTACAAATTAACAACTTATGCTATACAGTACAAGAACAAAATGCAATAACACTTATACTCAAATTACACAGCTGCTAGATGGTTGGAGACTTCCTGAGCACTCACAATAATAACTGTACAGGGGAGGACAGAGATGTGAGCAAAATGAGGAGTAGATCTAAGTGGCAATTAATGTAGAGACTGAGCTCATTATATAGGGGCCAGCAGAGCTTGATACAACTTGTAAGAAGGACGCGCAAATGAAGCAATGGGGACAAAGAGTTGACAATCCCGCTCTGAACAACAGAAAGGACGACTTACTCTACTATAACGGTAGAAGGGGGGACTGAGGCAGAACACGCTCGACATCAAACATGCAGCATACTGTGCGTTAAAATTACACAAAGGATGATGAAATCATAGGCTATGTAACAATATATATATATATATATATATATATATATATATATATATATATATATATATATATATAGAGAGAGAGAGAGAGAGAGAGAGATGTGTGTGTGTGTGTGTGTGTGTTTGTGTGTGTGTGTGTGCAGAAACTTCACTTCACCGTGAAGACAAGTATGCAACAAAGACAGGTACCTATTGTTCCGTGCATCGCTCATTTTTAATTCAGGTTATCCTTTGTTCTGTGTGCCACTCCCTGCTGAGGGTGTGCATGAGTTAAGCAGCAGTATTTACCGTTTTGTCAGGTGCATCCCTGAGGAAAAAATTCAGATACCTGTTGCTCTGTGCATCGCTAATTTTTAATTCAGGTCATCCTTTGTTCTGTGTGCCACTCCCTGCTGCGGGTGTGCTTAAAAGACCTCTACTCTTGACGGTTCTGTATCACTCTGCCTGAAGACGTAATAAACGAAAGTATTCACTGACCTCCTTTCATTTCTCCCGTGGTTATTTTGCTTACACACACACACACACATATATATATATATATATATATATATATATATATATATGGCAAGGCGAATGTGAAGGCGGATGTTCGGATAGGGGGCTGGATAAGGATGAAATAGAAGCTCTAGGAATAATACCTGCCAACTGCACGGGGTCATTAGGACAGTCAGTCCTTACCGATACTTAATCGCCTAGTATACGAAAAGTAACAATCTGCTTTACATCCACGTCCCAAATGCCCCGTTACATGAAGGGGCACATGATGGAAACGCCCAAACTGTGCATTACAAGAGGAAGCACAGCGGTGAGGGGGAAGAAGGATAAGAGGGGAGAGGTACTGTAGAGTGGAGTGGGGGTGGGGGGAGGGGAAGGGAGGAATCGGATGGTAGAGGAGAAAGGGTAAGCAGGAGTCGAAGGGGAGGGGGAGGGTTAGAGGGAAGAGAGGTAAGAGGAAAAGGGGTCTGGAGAAGCACAAAGGTTTGGGTGGGGAAGGGTAAAAGGGAAGTAGGCTAAGGGAAGGGGTCCAAGGAGAAGACGAAAAGGGGCGGAGGAAAGGGAGGGAAGGAGAAGGGACGGGTAGGGAAGAAGTGGGGAGGAACGAGGACAGAGGGGGAGGGTTAGAGGGACGAATGGTAAGGAAGGAGGACAAGAAGGAGTCGGGGAAGGGAGGGAGGGAATAACGTGTGAGTGCTTATTCTGTGGGTTACAGAGAAGGATATAAAGCAAGGTCCCTGCATGATCAGGCCAAGGGATGTAGTCTAAATGGCTTAAGATTTGTCGTAGTACGTCCTTAGCGATTTATTAGTGTATTTGCTTATGTCATTCTGTGGGACTTGAATGTTAAAATTTGCCAACATAGTGTTTCTAGATCAGTTTTTTATGCTGATTTCAAAAATCAATGTTGGCAATTTTTTTAAGCAACCCTTCATGGTCAAATTCAAGATGGCGTCCAAGAAAGCCGCCAAAAACACCTTTGTACATATTATGGCTTGTAATTTTGATAGAACCACAGTTTACAAGTCTAATTACATGTTTTGGGAGTTGCTAAATTCAAATTTGATGGAAATTATTATGATCTAGGTATAAACTAGTTATTCAAGATGGCAGCCAAAATGGCGACCAAAGACGGCAGACGAACGAACCTTAGCACATGTCTTGACCTGTAATTGTGATAGAACAAAAGTTTTTAAGTCATATTGTGTTTTTTTATGTTTAATAGTGATAGAACAAAAGTTTTAAAGTCATATTGTGTGTTTTTTTTATGTCACTGAAGTCATTTATAGCAATTGAAATATGATGCATTATTATTATTTTTTTTTTTTCAGCTTGTAATGTTTTGGGACTAACCAGATATAAGAACAGGACTAACTTGCAGTGTGACTAGATTATTTTCATTTTATGTATATGTATGGTGTAATTCATCATCCTTCCCTCCTCTTTTCTAGTCTGATGGTTCTGTAGCTATTTCTTCTACTGATAAAGCAGATCTCTTCGCACAGACTTTCTCCTCCAATTCCACCTTAGACGATTCCGGTGCTCTTCCTCCATCACTTCCCTCCTCTGACTTCCTCATGGCTGACATTAAAATTTCTTCAGTTGATGTATTTTCTGCCATCACTGGCCTCAGTACTAACAAGGCATATGGGCCTGATGGGGTCCCTCCTGTTGTTCTCAAGAACTGTGCTTCTGTGCTTACAACCTGCCTAGGCAAACTCTTTCGACTTTGTCTGTCAACTTGTACCTTTCCTTCTTGCTGGAAGTTTGCTCTCATTCAGCCAGTCCCAAAGAAGGGTGACCATTCCCAACCCTCCAACTATCGTCCAATTGCTTTAATGTCCTGTATTTCAAAAGTTTTCGAGTCAATTCTCAATAGAAAAATTTTAAGGCATCTTTCCTATCACAACCTTCTTTCCGATCGTCAGTACGGGTTCCGTCAGGGACGCTCCACTGGCGATCTTCTCACCTACCTTTCAGACTCCTGGTCATCCTTCTTTCGGGACTTTGGCGAAAGCTTTGCCATTGCACTTGACATCTCAAAGGCTTTCGATCGAGTCTGGCATAAATCTTTAATTTCCAAACTGCCCTTCTACGGTTTCTATCCTTCTATCTGTGCCTTCATCGCTAGCTTCCTTTCTGGTTGTTCTATAGCCGCTGTTGTAGACGGCCATCGTTCTTCTCCTAGATCTATCAACAGTGGTGTTCCTCAGGGCTCTGTCCTATCACCAACTCTCTTGCTTTTATTCATCAATGATCTTCTAAGCTGTACATCTAACCCTATCCACTCATACGCTGATGACTCCACCCTTCACCTTTCCATTCGGTTCCCACAACGTCCATCTCAACAGTTACTTCAACAAACAAGGGATGAGGCTATGGCACACCTAATGTCTGACTTGGCTCGTATCTCTGACTGGGGTAAAAATAATATGCTTGGTTTTAATGCATCTAAGACTCAGTTCTTACACCTATCAACCCGACAAAATCTTCCACAGGTATACCCACTAATGTTTAATAATATTCAGCTTAATCCTGCATCATCTTTGAACATGCTTGGGGTTTCATTTACTCGGGACTTATCTTGGAAAGATCATATTACATCTCTTGTAAAATCTGCTTCCAAGAGATTGGGTGTGCTAAGCCGACTCAGCTCTTTCTTTACCCCTGCACAATTGTTGACTATACAGGGGTTTTATTCACCCCTGTGTGGAGTACAACTCTCATGTGTGGGGAGGCTCCCCACATACAGCTCTTCTCAATAGGGTGGAGTCAAAGGCTTTTCGTCTCATTAACTCTCCTCCTCTTACGGACTCCCTTCAACCTCTGTCTCTTTGCTGCACTGTTGCATCTTTATATCTTTTCTATCGCTACTTTAATGGTCACTCCTCCTCTGAACTATCTGCTTGCATTCCTCCATCTCTACGACGGGCGCGTAGCACCCATCTGGCAGCAAACTCTCATCCCTTTTCTGTCCAACTCTCTAATGCAAGAGTTAACCGTTACTCCCAGTCTTTCATTTATGCAACAGGTCAACTCTGGAACTGTCTCCCTCTGTCTGTATTTCCTGCTGCCTATGATCTCCAGTCTTTCAAACGCAGTGTGTCCAGGCATCTCAAAATGATCGGATCTTGAATTTGGCTCTCCATTGTATTTTGTTTTTCTCTTGGAGGGAACTGTTACTGCGGGCTCATGGCCTTTGGTTCCTTCTTCCTCGCATAAAAAAAAAAAATTCTACTAATTATTGTTTTTTATTTTTATTTTTACATCCCTAATATATATGTCCTTTACTGCTTTTGTACGCAGTAGCATACTAAGATGTAACCTTTATTTCTAGATGCTGAAATCCAGTCATGACTGATATTCCAGAAAAATGACGTAGAGTAGAACCACAAGTAGACTTTTCACTCTGTCTAATATGTCAAAGTAGTGGTGGGGAATTGATTGCATGCCCAAAAGAAACATCCCTTACTAAACTGGTAATGTGAGGATTTTGCTAAGACATTTGCTCAGACAGTGGAAGCAAAACTGAATGGTTATGATGAAGGTCATCTTGTATTTGATAACTACTCCATCAATGACCAATCACTGAAAGACCAAATCAGACAAAAACGGATTGTTTACATCCAATCAGTAATTTTCCATATGAGTGACAAGACATCCATTGCAAATGTTAACATGAAACAATTCTTATCAAACTCAAAGACCAAAGATGATCTAACATGCTGCCTTGCCAAGAAGTGCTTCAATTACTTCCAGGACAAATCACAGGCATTCTTTGTGACATCACAACAAAGGTGCTGTCTATTGGAAGACCTGCAGGACACCTTGAATGCTTCCATGAAGAAGCTGATGGAAGACTTCTGTTGCATGCAGTAGATGCTACACTGCATGGAGCAGATCTAGTTGATATCTTTGCTTAAGACACTGATGTCCTTGTCCTGGCAATGAGGCGATACCCTCAGCTTGCCACTCAAACCAACATCATTACTGGGACAGGTTCAAAATCCTGGAGAGTTCCAATCAAGCCAATATATGATTCACTGGGGTATGACAGAGCTGCTGCTCTCCCAGGCTTTCATGCCTTCTCTGGAGCAGATCTCACTGGCCGCTTCATTGGCAAGGGTAAACTCACTTGCTGGAAGGTGTTCATGAAAGCAGATAATGATATTTTTGGAGCATTCAAGCTGCTGGGTGACTTAGAAGCTCCAATGGAAATCACAGAAAGTGGAATCGAGAAATATGTCTGCCAGCTGTATGATTCCAACACAAAGGTTTGTGATGTAAGTTTGATAAGATGGCTACTCTTCAAGAAAAGTCAGTCTGAGAGTCAAAAGATGCCACCAACTAAAGCTGCTCTGTATCAGGCAATACTGAGAGCAAGATATCAAGCCATACATTGGCAAAATGACATTCTACCACAACCACCATGTCCATCACCTTCAGAATATGGCTGGCAGTTAAACTCTCACATATACATTCCAGTAACAACTACTCTACCACCTGCTCCAGCTGCTGTCATACAACTTGTCAAATGTGGTTGCAAGAAGAGCAAATGAGCTGGTAGGTGCACCTGCAGACAAAATAACTTAGCATGCATCGACTTGTGCCAGTGTGGTGCAGATTTTTTTTTTTTTTTTTTACGTGTCCGAATCAGGGCAAAGGCTTCAGGGCCTATTTCTCGGGGGCAGTGACCTATTCCAAGGCCCAGTAGTCCTCCAACACCTCCACATGTCACCACTTCGGCGCTAACACCCACCATCCATATTGAATACATGCTAGGGCTGTCTCATATAGGATTGGTGTATTGGTATTAGAGTGGGTATTTTTACGACATGTCGGCGGGTCATCAGGTAGATCAGGAAAGTCTGCTTCTAGGAAAATCAAATCCTTAAACTGTTCCCTCCCCCAGCCGGGATTCGATCCTGGGTCCATTAGGACCGCAGGCCGCCTCTCTACCGATGCGGTCACCGTATCCTCAAGAAGATTGTTGTACAAATTCTGCTGAAACACAAACACTTCATGGTTTGGATGATAGTGATAATTGTGATGATGAGCTGACAACTGAGTAATTTATAAGTAGGCACACAGTTCCTTAATTTGAAGCCAAAGTAAAGCAATGACCAAGGAATTTAGATTTAAGATTCTCATAAACCTTGCTGTATTGAGGAATGATGTTTGCACTATATACCAGTGTGTATAATCATATGAAAATCTATATACATATTTACTTGATATTTCTTCTGAATACAATAATTTCTTTAGTTAATGAATAAGATATGTTTTTGGTGTATCCATTAGGTCAGAAGTACTGACCATGGGGTTGGTTGTTGATAAAGGCTGTGTTATATCAGAACGTACTGTATGTATGTAATGTTTTAAAAATATATATATGTGTAGACCTATTTTTTTTCAGTAAGACCAAATATGCTATAAACTGTATATGCTTATTTCTTTATTATGCATTAAACATCATTAGGCAAGGTCTCCCTGGCTTCACTAGCAAAATTGTAATTGAATATTGCTGATAATGCCTATACTGCATATACGTTATTCCATTATTATGAGACATTTTTTGGCAGCCATCCTGCCATCATGAAATCATTTAGTTTTTTCTACATTGGATATGTGAAATTTGAAACCAGCATGGCTAAAAGCTTATATATACATGAATATTTTTAACACTGTAGTGGCAGTAGGTGAAGAACTATAGGAGTTTTAGGTTTCGGTAGCCATCTTGGACGCCATCTTGATTTTGACGATAAAGGCTTGCTTTAAAAAACTGCCAACATTGATTTTTGAAATCAGCATAAAAAATTGGTCTAGGAGCACTATGTTGCCAAATTTTAACATGAGGTTTTTACGGGACCAAAAAACTGAACATAAGCAAATACACTATATTATGCACATTACAACTCCGTACGCTCTTGTACTGATATGCAATTGAGTGCACTCTGTTGATATCAAAATTATACAGACAGCATACAAGAGAATGTCAAGGTGTAATATGCTAAGGAAGAGGTACACGAGGCCTCTTTTGCCACCTTGAATAGAGCTGTCACTCCTCATGCTGGCCAAGAACAGGTCAGAAAATGTGTGTGCAGTGGGAGCATGGCATATGGAGTGTTGTATTGGCCGTGTGTGTGTGTGTGTGTGTGTGTGTGTGTGTGTGTGTGTGTGTGTAAACTAACATGGAACGAACATGCATTACCATACTGAAAGGCACTCTACCAACACTTAAACTCCAAAAATAGGGTACAAGCGGATCGCAAGGTGATCATGGTTGCCACTGAGGCGCAGGGACTCCGAGTAAGACATTACATCCAGGGCAAAGGAAGGGGAAGTAATGGATTGTTATGGGGAGTGGACAAGGCATGCAAAGGATTAAAGAGGAAAACAGACAAAAACAAATCTAATGATCCATTCGGGATGTTTGTTAAAAAAAAAGAAAAAAAAAGACTATGCTTATTATATCTAAATCTATGTGCTGAAGAGAAGAATTCCAAAGCAAGGAGGCCTCCCCCACCCTCCAAACCCTCCAGCCGAAACTAGTAGAAAAATAAGAAGGACCACCACGCAGCATAGAAAAACTGACATGGAAATTTAATACAAAAGACTGAAAAATAAAACAATATCCTAGTAACTAAATTTGTAGGGGGAAATTCATACTTTCTGAAAAAGTACTGCTGGATTCGCCACGATCGGCAAGGGCGGAAATGTCAGTTAATCAGATTAGTTATTCAGCCATGAACGCTTTTAACTCAGGACTCAAAGTTTATAACATCGACTCTTAAACGTTATTACGATATTACTCTCTACCACATTTCTAGTTTTTTTTTTTTTTTTTCCATATGTTGACGACTGTTTTGGAGAAAAATCTGTTGCCTCAGTATACGAGAAACATTTGGCTATGATTTTATAAACATTACATCTAGTGTAACCAGCTTGTCTACTACCATATTGTCGTGTCCCTTAATTTTGTATACTTCATTTTAATGCAAGGAAGAGGGAACCAAAGGTCAGAAGGCGGCGAGATTGTTCCCTCCAAGAAAAAGCAAAAACAAGATAAGACAGAGCCAAAATCAAGATCTGTTCATTTAAAAAAGCCTTGGCACATTGCGTTTGAAAGACTAGAGGTCATAGGCTGTAGGAAACACAGACAGAGAAAACAGTTCCAGAGTTGGCCAGTTGCATCTATGAAAGACTGGGAGTAATGGTTAAATCATGTATTAGAGAGTCGGACAGAAAGGGGATGGGAGTTTGTTGCTAGGTGGGTGCTACTCACTTCCGTAGTGGTGGAGAGATGCATAGACACAGATCAGAGGAACAGCGACCATTGAAGTAGCAATAGAAAAGAGATAAAGATGCAACACTGCGACGAAGAGACAGAGGTTGACGGGAGCCAGTAAGAAGAGAAGAGTTAACGAGACAAAAACATTTGATCTGTCTTACTGAGAAGAGCTATATGTGGGAAGCCTTCCCATACATGAGAGTTGTACGCTACACAAGGGCGATTAAAATCCATGTATTAAGTCAATAACAGTGCAGGGATAAAAAAAAAAAAAAAGGCACTGAGTCGGCTTAGAACACGTAATCTTCTGGAACCAGATTTTACAAGAGAGGTAGTATGGTCTTTCCAAGATAAATCCCGAAAGAATGAAACCTCAAGGATTTATGAAGATGATACAAGATAGAACTGGATAGTGTTAAAATTTAGAGGATAATCCTCCAGAAGATTTTGACAGGTTGAAAGATGTGAAAATCGAGTTTCTGAAGCATTAAAAACAACCAGATTACTTTACCCCAAACAGAGCTATGAGTCAAAGGGAAATTTAGGTGTGCCATAGCCTTATTCCTTGTTTGTTGAAGTAACTGCTGTAATGGACGCTGCAGGAACTGACTGGAATAGTGAAGAGTGGAGTCATCAGCCTAGGAGGTCAGCGTAGAAGGTCACTGATGAATAGATGGAAGAGAGTGAGTGATCAGACAGAGCCCTGAGGAATTCTACCATTGACAGCTCTAGGAGGAAACGGTGGCCGTCTTCAACAGGGGCTATAGAAAGACCAGGAAGGAAGCTAGAGATGAAGGCACAGATAGAAGGATAGAAGCCCTAAGAAGACGGTTTGGAAATTAAAGATTTATGCCAGTTTCGATAGATAACCTTTGGGATGTCAAGTACAATGATAAAGCTTTCGCCAAAGTCCCGAAAGGAGGATTACCAGGAGTCTGAAACGTAGGTGAGAAGATCTCTAGTGGAGCATCCCTTGTGGAACCCATACTGACGATCGGAAAGAAGGCTGTGATAGGAAAGGTGTTTTAAAATAATTTTGTTATAAATATATTAAAAAACGTTTGAAATACAGGATGTGTAAGCAATTGGACGATAGTGAGAGGGTTGGGAATGATCACCCTTCTTTGGAACAGACTGAATGAGAGCAAACCTTCAGCAAGAAGGAAAGATACAAGTTGACAGACAAAGGTGAAAGAGTTTAACTAGGCAGGGTGTAAAAACAGAAGCACAATTCTTGAGGACAACAGGAGGGATCCCGTGAGGCCTAGATGCCTTGTTAGTACTGAGGCTAGTGATGGCAGAAATAACATCAACTGAAGAAATCTTAATGTCAGCCTTGGGGAAATCAGAGCAGAAATTGATGTAGGAACAGCACTGGAATCATCTAAGGTGGAACTGAGGAGAAAAATCTGAGTGAAGAGTTCACCTTTATCAGTAGAAGAAACAGCTACAGATCCATCAGAGTGGGAAAGAGTATAGAAAGTTGATAAGATAAAATTGTTAGAAAAGTTTTTAGCAACGTGCCAAAGGGAGAAGGAAGAATTTGGGTTGGAGAGTTCGGGGCATTTAGTACGAATAAAATCATTTTTAACAGAGGGAAGAGCAGACTTGGCACAATTCTGGGCAGAAACATGAGAGAGAT
Organism: Coenobita brevimanus; assembly: GCF_032717465.1. Classification (NCBI taxonomy): domain Eukaryota; kingdom Metazoa; phylum Arthropoda; class Malacostraca; order Decapoda; family Coenobitidae; genus Coenobita; species Coenobita brevimanus. The sequence goes on from NC_137012.1 coordinate 9,764,802, forward strand.
GAGAGTCATGGGTGGGTGGGTTCTGGTACCTTTTGAGGATCCTCTCCTTGTTTTGGACAGCATTAGAACAAGTATGATTAAACCATTTTTTTTCTTTTGCATTAGTCGCAGAATAAGAGGAAGGAATGTATGCTTCCTTGCCAAGGAGACTAACCTCCGTAATGCACAAGGCACACTCATATGACTCTCGGCTATGGAAGCAATAATCATTCCTGGGAATATTAAAGAAGTACTGCCTCAGGGCCTCACAATTAGCAGTTCCAAAGTGCCACAACTGCCTCAACTTGGGGGAGGTCCACAGGCCTTAACCCCTAAACCACGGGGTTGTTTTTGCTTGACTTGCGTGTCTCGCGGACATATTCGCGTTCCGATAGACTCTCTAAAAATATTTGCCAAAAATCAGTTATTAGTCCTAGAATATTAAAATTACATATGTATATGGCACATACCTTCAGCTTTCTTCTGGGATGTTTACTGAGCCTTCGTTGAGTACCGTAGGACTTGTGGAGACCTATGAAGTTGGGTAACGAAGTCTCCACTTTACACTTCCCGACAACCCGTAATATGATTACTACAACCTGATATTATCACTAGAAACACAATTCTATGATTCTCAAATAGCTTGGAATCCATACTCCCCCCAAAAAAACACTGAAAGCAATAAAAATTACGAGCGCGTATGACCTTCCCACTTACGCTAGTTCGCCGCTGGTGTTCTGTCATTTATTATTCATAAAAACACTCACACTTTATATTTCTATTACTATATAACACTTATATATATCTGCAGTCTTTATCCATAAGTTTCCTTCAGTAATAGTAGTTTATTGTCACTGTAGGCATTCAATTTCTCTTTCAGTAAAATACGTAGCATTCACTTTCTCGTCCTGTATACTAGCGTTGAGAGTGAATCTGTCACTTTCACTTCCACTTTCATAACTCATAGTATTCATACATGCTAGAGTGAAACTTTCACTTTCATTACTCCGAATATATATACTCGTATTCTTATATTACTACTCATTTACATTTCTATTTACAGTCTCTATTTTACTTACATTATTTACTTTTCTATTTTATTTACACTATTGTTATGCACTGTCATTTGCAGTAACTTATAAAACTATTTTCCACTGTTCACTTATATTTACATTCATTGCTTTCATTTGCTGTTTACACATTATTTACATTTTCACTTGCACTGTTTTACTCACCAGGAAGATCATAGTCACTGTCCATCATTTTCATTGATAACTTAGCCAGTTCACGTTCCACAGCAGTCACTTAGCCCTTTACCCCTTTCCACACGAGGTTTAGTAGGGGGTAGAGGTCACAGGGCCCTTTGCATGGGGCTAAAAAGCGGCAGAATTGGACAGGTGCGAATCCGACGTGGTTTCACCTTGAAAGACGACATTAAACTGAATACAGTGTGGTGGCCTAGGGGGAGTGCAATGCTGCCAATGTCAGCGTGGTGACAGCTCCTAATATATACGCTATGAAATGATTGGCAGGAAATCTAGACAATACGTAATAAATCAGGTAGTTCTAGGTGAATGTAAATATCACTTAGGCTTCTCCCTTCCTTTCTTATATATATTTTTATTACAAGAATAGATTATACGGCATATTTCAAGGGGAAATAAACAGCGAAAATTAGCGAACGAGTGCACCTGAGGTGTTGTCAGGTGATAATTAGCCAATTCCGGGTGTTGGGCACTATAACTTACCTTATTTCTTTTTTGTATATATTATTTGGTATAACAATAGGGCATAGGGCTTATTTCAATGGATGAAATCAGTGGAAAATTCCAGGGAAGATTTACTTAGCATAGCACGGCCAGGCAGGCAAGAGGAGAGGGTAATGGAGGGGAGGTAGTGAGGGGAGTCAAGAACGGGGAGAAATGGCTAAATTATCAACAATGGATGGGAGTACAGATGAGATTAGGAGTGCTGACTAGTGTTGGACATTGGCAGTACTGATAGATAATACAAGCCACCACTTGAAAGCCCGGGCGAATTCAAAATAACACAGAATCACAAAAGTGACGCCCTGCAGTATGATCCTTTGCTCCCAAGCGTCACGAAAGTGACACCCCATGGTATGATCCTTTGCTCCCAAGCGTCATGAAAGTGACGCCCTGCGGTTAAGTGGTGAATGGAGTGATAGGACAGGTTAAGATGATAAGGATGTGTCAGAGGAGCCCAATGGTGAGAAAAGATTAGCAGAGTAAGCCCAAGGATTCGTTGTAAGGAAGAGGTTACGTATGTTGGAACTTCATCCAAGGCGGTCAAGGATACTGGTAGGGTGCTGTACAAGTTGCTCTAGGTCATTAAGGATAGAAAAGATGTAGACTTGTACACCATGTGGATCAGTGAAAGAAGAGGAGAGCCAAAGGTGGTGGTGAACACTAAAATCACCTAGAATGGAAATTTCAGAAAAGGAGAAAGTGATAGGATGTGTTCAGTCTTAGAAGGAAGATAGTCGACGAATTCTTTATAGTCAGTAGAATTAGGGGATATGCATACAACACAGATTAACTTAGGGAATGACAGGAGAGCCGAAACCAGACTGTCGAAAACTCAGAATATTCAAGTTCAGCAACATGAGAGCAAGATATGTTTTGCATACATATACACAAGAGCCACCTTTGGCTTTGAAATCAGACTGAGATTTATCAAAGTCAGCTAGTTGAAGCGGACTGATAACTTCCAGAATTTACTAGAAAGGGCCAAGTTTTACTAGTGCAGCATATTTTAATAAATGTACCAATAATTGTGAACTGACTATAAAAATGTTACAGTATATTGCAATGCTGATTTATTATTCTTATGGCAAAGCTTAGTTTTGGGTTACGTTATTTTTTTTTTACTGTGTCCGACTCTGGGCAAAGGCTTCAGGGACTATCCCCAGGGCATATCCCCAAGGCCCAATAGTCCTCCTACATCTCCACTTGTCACCACCTCAGTTCTAACACCCATCATCCATATTGAATGCATGCTAGGGCTGTCTCATAGAGGATTGGTGTGTTGGTATTGGTGAGGGGGGGTTTCTTCATGTCAGCAGATCTTCTGTTAGATCAGTAAAGTCTACTTTATTTTTTAAAATGAAATTCAAATCCATAAACTGTTCCCTGCCCCAGTGGGGATTTGAACCGGGGTCCATTAGGATTGCAGGCCACCTCTCTACCGATTGAGCCAGCACCTCCCCCCGTCACATATTTTCACTTTTACTCAGAGTGACACATCTTTAGCAATTTAGCAGTCATATTAAAAACATCTTCATAGTCCACCACATCAGTGTTGTAATCTGACTCATAGTCACAGAGTTTCCAACCTAATGCACTAGTCCATAGTTCAGTACAGGTGGTGGTGGCTCAGCCACATTGCCTTCAGCAGCCACAACTTCTGCTGCTATTCCTGAACCTGGTGCGTTCTTCATCATTTGGCTCCAGGTCATCGTCAGACGGTACTTCCAAAACACTGGTAGCTGACTGGATATCAGTTCAGTTGGCATTTGAGCCAGATATTCCTGGTCGTCTTTGATGTACATTGAACCAATTATCATTTGCTTGATCAGAGTTGAAGTCCTTGATGCCTGGATTCTCCAGTTTGATCATCAGGCAGTTGGGAAGTCTTCTCAGTTATGTGTGTTCTCCTGTCAGGTTTGAGCAGTTTCATGTGTGAGAATCCCCTTTCACACGCTGTGCTTGTGGCAGGAATTGTGAGCATCAGATCAAACAATCACAAATGTCAGGATGTTCCTTTTTGAATCTCCTGTTTACTTGTTCCAAGCTCAATGTTTCAAAGTACTTTGAGGACTAAGCAAACACAACCATGCAATGCAAAGGCCACTCATTTTGAATGTCATCAATGTTTTGCAACTGGTTTTGGTAGTGATCCCCCAGCCCCTTGATTTGTTCGTCTCCAAATCCTTTAAGGGCATCATCTTTGTCAGGCCACTGCTTGAAGTTGGGAATGGATGTTGCAAGAATCAAGCCTTGGTCTGTGTCTTCTATTCTCATCTTCAGCTTGGTGCACAAAATGTCCAGAAGTTTCTGTCTGTCAGTAGCAATGTTTCCATATCCAGTAAGTTTGTAGATGTTCCTTTTTGTTTGTCCAGCAGAAGTAGGTTAGCAGGTTTCGTACTGTGAGTGCTTCCTCAGAAATGGATCATTATTTTTTGCTAGTGTTTTAGTCCTTGACATTGCAGCTTTCATTGTGAAAGTAATGTCTGCAGCTACTGAACTTTCTTCCTGGAACTTCAGGCTGACCTTTTGAAGAACTGTGAGGAGATCTTGCATGAACAGTGCCATTGGCACAATATCACTGAACCTCAGAAGCTTCAGAAATCCAATGGCCTTAAACTTGCTCTCATTCTTCTCACTGGATGCAACAAGCTGCTCTAGGTGACGCTGAATTGCAGGGTTTCGAATGAGAAATTTGCTTAAAGCTCTCAAAGTATGACTGACCCATCTTGTACCTCCAGTCTTTGGGGGGATAAAAACCTTCTGACCAAGGAGCTTGTAGGCATTCTTCAGGTTTGCTCTGTTGACAGTAATGTTTTTGTATATGTAATACAGTCCATACAGCATTGTCATGACCGTTTCTACTGATGCAACTTGCTTGATTGCATCCTTGTAAAGAAGCTCAAGACTGTGTCCGGAGCAAAGAACTGCAATGGTGGGTGGTTGCATGGCTTGAAGCTGTGCAATGACACCACTGTTTTTGCCCAGTATGACTGCAACACCATCAGAACCCAAAGCAACTAGTTTGCAGAGAAACTCTGGCCAATCACAGACAGTACAGTAGCAATAGGCCTTTTTCATGCTGCACAATTGCTGTTGAAGTCTGTCAATGTACATGGCAGCAGTAGAAGTTTGTTGCAATTTTTCTCTTCCAGTCGTGTTTGTGTGTACACCATCACATTGTCCACAATTGAACTGTCAACACTTCCATCAACTATGACTGACACAAAGTGGTACTTTGCCAGTTTCTTGCAAATCTCATTTTGCTGAACATTAGCAATGGCTGAGCTGAATTCATGATGTTTGTGCCTGTGTGGTTTATCTTTTTCCAAGGTCCAGCCCTTTTGCTTCATCAAGTTTATTCATCCAGAAATAGTCATGTGCTGATCTTCCTTGGATGTTGATTGCATGGGTCGTCCGAAAGAGGATTGTAAGTTTGTTGTATGCTGCCTTGTTCAAGCTCAGTTTGGCTTCGTATGCTGGTGCTTCTGTAGGGTTGCTTTTATATGCAAATTTGTCCACTGCATACAAGTGTTGATTGCTGGATGCATGAATCCTTGGACAAGGATGTTTTGTGACTTCTGGGTCCAACCTCCACGCACATCACAGTATATCTTTTCCTCTCTACTTTCATCTTGATTTAGTTTGAACTAGGGGTGATCAATTTTCCTTTCTCCTTTGAACTGTCCTTTTTTCTTCTGTTCATGTTCCTGATCTTTGGCTCTTGCTTTTCGGGGCTTGTGTCCTTTTTGGTTGTGGTTGTAACACACCTCTCAGGTACCTCCACTTACTGAAGCCACTAATCTCAGTGTAGCCTAGTAGTACACAACAATGAAAGTTCACAATCAGTATGCCTGTAGCATCAACCGTGTCCTCAGCAATCCTTGCTGGCTGGAGTAATCCTGGTGTCACAATCCCTGGGCAGTATGTCCGCAGTATCCTGAGCAATCTTCATTTGCTGAGGTAATCTTTGCTATAATCCACAAGTTGAATGTGTAATCCTTTATTCCAAGAAATGTATTTATGAGCTGTTCCAAACAACTGGTGAAGCTGGTCTTTGCAGCACTGATATTTATTCACCAACACTGTCATATTCTGGAAGAGGATTATTCTGGGATGTTCTGGCAATCATGCATCCAGAATGTTCCAGGACATTTAAATTTTTCTGGAAAGATGTAGATCAGAACAGGAATGTCCCAGAATATTCCAGGGCATTCAAATTCTTCTGGAAAGATGTAAATAAGAACAGACATGCATCTTCTGGAGCATTCCAGAAAATAGAAGTGCCAGTCAGAAAAACTGAAACAAGTTTGTCAAAAAAATTTTAATAGTCCATGCGGACATGAAACTCCAAAATTTTACTAGTCTGACACAAACTTTACTAGTCATGGCGCACGACTCTGAGGTTGTCATTATCGTACCCTGGCAACCTACCTCTCAACTGCTCTTCTGATTTTGTGTATGTGTTCGTGTATAATAATATTCGTGTATAATATATTTGTATATAATAATATGATTCGTGTATTATTTGAGATTTTTTGAATCTAGAGAGTAAGAGCAGTGCGAGTATAAGTGGCTGGGGAGTGGCTGGGAGAAGAAGGGGTGAGAGAAGGGAGGAAGAGATCAGTAGGGTGGAAGTCGTGGAAGGAATGAAGAAGGTCAAAATGGGAAAGGCCCCAGGAATTGATGGAGTGTGTGGTGAAATGCTGAAGTATGGGGGTGAGATTGTAGTGAAGTGGATATGGAAGTTGTGTAGATTGGCTTGGGAAGAGGGAAGGGTTCCAGAGGACTGGAAATCAGGTATAATAGTTCCTTTATACAAACACAAGAAATGAAGATATTAGAGGGACAGCGCACGTAAGTCAGTTTGGGGACAAAGCTAGAGAGGCGAGACTGAGATGGTTTGGACTTGTGCAGAGGAGGGATGAGGAGTATGTCGGGAAGAGGATGCTGGAAATGGAATTACCAGGCAGGAGAAAGAGAGGAAGGCCAAAGAGAAGGTTTATGGATGTAGTAACGGAGGATATGCGGGTGGAAAGTGTAAGAGAAGAAGATGCAAAAGACAGAGTAAGATGGAGACGGATGATGTGCTGTGGCAACCCCTAAGGGGAGAGCCGAAAGGAGAAGAAGAGTTCCTTTATACAAAGGAAAAGGGGAGAGAGAAGTATCTGGTAACCACAGGGGTATTTGCCTTCTTAGTGTGACTGGAAAAATATATTGTAGAATACTCATTGATAGGGTTAGGCATATGATGGAGGAGCTAGCTGGAGAAGAACAAGGGGGATTTAGGAAGGGCAGAGGCTGTGTAGATCAGATATTTGTTCTAAGATGTTTAGCGAAGAAGTATTTAGAGAAGGGAAAGAAAGTGTATGCTGCCTTAATGGACTTGGAGAAGGCCTATGACAGAATAGATAGGCAAGGTATGTGGAAGGTATTAAGAGTATATGGGGTGGAGGGGAAATTGTTGAGTGCTGTGAAGAGTATGTACAAAGGAGCTAGGGCTACGGTGCGAGTGGATGGCGAGCTGAGTGAGTTCTTTGATCTCAATGTGGGACTGAAACATGGTTGTGTGATGTTTCCATGGCTGTCTAATATATATATGGATGGGGTTGTAATGGAGGTGCAAGGTAGGGCAGTGGATGTGGGGGTGGCTCTAATGAATGAGGGTGAGATGTGGAAGATTCCGGTGTTGCTGTTTGCTGATAATACAGTATTGTTGAGTGAAGATGAATGGGAGCTGCAACGTTTGGTGAATGAATTTGGGAGACTGTATAGGAAGAGGAATATGAAAGTTAATATAAACAAGAGTAAAGTTATGGTGTTTGAGAGGAATGAAGCCACAGAATGCACAGTGAGGTTGGATGGTGAGGATCTGGAGAATGTGAGTGCATTCAAGTACTTGGGTAGTGGAGTAAGGATGGGACTTTTGAGGATGAAGTGCGTGAAAGGGTACAGCAGGGAAGGAAGGTTGTTGGTTCACTGAAAGCAGTGATGAGAAGTATGGAGGTGAGTAAGGAAGTTAAGAAGTCACTGCATGATAGTATTGTGATCCACCGCCGGATTAAGGGGGGGGCCCAAGGGGCCCGGGCTCTGGGCCACCCACCAAGAGGGGGCCTCCCACCAGAGCAGCAGAAAGTTGAGCACAGGCACCCACCTGTGCGTAGAAAGGTATCCCTAATATTCAAAACTGTATCTGGAACATTAAACATATTCTATGAAAAATATTTTTTATTGAACCGACATCGTCATGATTACGGACATCCATGAAGCAGAAACGACTTGTAAATCTGGCTATCATGAGCATCGAGTCAGATATACTGCGTGAATTGGACTTTAATGACATCATCAGCGACTTTGCCGCACGAAAATCGAGAAAAGTTTCTGGACTGTAATGGTTATAACTCCATCCATTCTCTGATTTGAACTTTATTTACTTGTTAGTTATATTATACTTTTTCATGAAAAATTAAATAATTTTAACTGAATTTCTCTGGGTAAATAAATTTGGTAAGAACAACTTGTGTTCATTTCATTTCGTGTTTATGCATTACATATTACAGCATTGGATGAATAGTCCCCGTTCAGTATTTCCTAACTAAAAGTGTCCTATTTATGTATTAGGATTTAGGTTACCAGTCTGTGGTGTATGCCATTGGGGGAGTTGGAAAGGGGGCCTCCCTTCCAAGCGGGCCCCGGGCCCCCCACATGCTTAATCCAGCCGTGTTGTGATCCCTACCCTGACGTATGGAAGCAGACATGGACCTTGCTAGAGGGGAACAAGTCAAGAGTGAGAGCAGTGGAAATGAGTTACTTGAGAGGAGCATGTGGAGTGACATGGAGGGACAGGTTGACGAATGAAGAAGTGAAGGAACGTTGTGAGGTGGATGGGGATGTGGCTGAGAAGATTAGGAGAAATACACTCAGGTGGTTTGGACATGTGGAGAGAATGGAGAATGCAACACTGACTTAGAGGGTTTATGTAGGTGAGGTGGAGGGAGGGAGAGGAAGGGGAAGACCGAGGATGAGGTGGAGGGATGGAGTTGAGAGGTATATGAGGGAGGGGGGAGTGAGCTGGGGGGAGGGTAGGCAAATTGTGGGTGACAGAGCGACTTGGAGGCGTTTTGTCTGCGGCCACCCTTTGTGGGATTAGGGAGTCGGGAGGCGGTGGCGTAAAAATACCCCCGGTAATACCAATACACCAGTCCTGTATGAGACAGCCCTAGCGTGTATTCACTATGGACGGTGGGTGTTTGCGTCGAAGTAGTGACATGTAGTGGTGTGCGGTACGTGGGAGGACTACTGGGCCTTGAATGTTGAAAGCAGGTAGTGAAGCCTATGCCCAGTGTCGGACACATAAAAAAAAAAAGATAGATAGGTAGTGAATTATATGATACGAAATCAGAAGCACAAATAACAGGTAGGCTGCCAGGGTACGATACTGAAAACCTCAAAGTCGTGTGCCGCAACTGTAGTCAGTGACTAGCTGGCTAGTGTTAAATCCCAGTCTGTGAAATGAGTAGAGAGAAAGTAGGAGAGTACAGAGAACAGTTTACTATCAGTCGCCTAAGACAGCTGAGTCTCCGTTAGGAAGAAAAGGTGAGAGTTTGAGGAGGAGAGGTGGTGCTCACCAGACTGCAAGTAAGAGGCAAGGCCGCGAATGCTGCAGAAATGAAGAAGTGAGTCAGACAGTTGTTCCAGGCATCTCGATTGGTCGTCAGCAGGAGAGGGGCGGATGGTGGGGACTTCTGTGGCCCCCCTCCCCCCCTTGGGACTCCGAGGCTTGGTGTTGAGATATCTTTAACAAATTTTGAATAGGAAGTGTAGTGTGAAATGTGCATGTGGCTTGGTATTGACAGGAACTTGTACTGGAGTGCATGCTGGCTTACTCTCTGTGCTACTGAAACACTGAAAAAGTTCAACAACGAGGGATGGTCAGAAGCTACTGTAATCCTGATTGCTGATGAAATGGGAGCTCCAGCTTCCCCCATTATCATCTTTCCATCCACCTTGGGAGTACCACCCTGTTCGACTAGAGCTACAATCAACTCCCCGTATGAACCGTACCCCCTCGTAAGCTGCCCTTTAGGTCTTCTAAATGTTCCTCATACTCTTTGTTCCATAATCTGGGTGTTTTTCTTGGAACACTTCGCTGCACTCTCTCTAAGTTATTAGTATCCTTATTAAAGTAAGGTGACCAAACCTGAACGCAGTACTCTACTTGGGGCCGCAATAAGAAATGGTGCAAGAGGAGAATGAAATTTTTCTACTTGAATTCAAACCCTCTGCCTTTAAATCCGATTATTTTCTTGGCATCCTTTGTTGCCTCCCTGCACTGTCGACTTTGTTACGGGGGAAATAAAAAGTAAAAGGTTACAAGAAGACGTGATGAGGGTAGAGGGATAGGAGGCAGTAGAATCAGTGGCAGTATACCACATTCAGGACGGGTTTATGACAAGTGACACTAAGTGAGGCGTGGATGAGCTACCTTCACCGAGAGACAGACGTGAGTATGGACTATAGGTGGTGATGAACAGTGAGGAATGGGTGGTGTATGGTGAGGAATGGATGGTGTGGGGGTGGGGTAGAGGTGTTGATGAATGGTGAGGGATGGGTGGTGTATGGTGGGGAATGAGTGGTGTGGGTGTGGGGTAGAGGTGGCGATGAATGGTGAGGGATGGGTGGTGTAAGGTGAAGAATTGGCGGCGAGTTAGGGTGTAGGGAGGAGGGTAAGGACAGTGGTAGGTGGTGAATAAGAGATTGATGATGATATGGTAACAAAGGGAGATGAGATAGTGTGACTGTGAGGGTAAGGGTTTTGGATTAGGGTGATGGTGGACGGTGAATGAGGGTATGATGATGAACTGGTGATAAGTAAAGGTGGCTATGAGGCATAGGGTGAAAGGTGAGGTGGTGGTGCTTTGTGTTCAGCATATGGAGGACACAGACAGACAGAGAGTTACAGAACTTGCACCAGTGAACAAGTTATGATTACACGTTGTAACGAAAACGTAACTGAACAATTCTAGCCTAGAACAATATTGGAACAGACGCTTGCCCTTCTTACTTACGTAATTCACCGGGTCGGTCAGGATCACTTGATGGTCGTGATCGTCAGCTTTTACCCTCCCGGAAGGGAGCTGAGAGCTCATATAGTCCGATCTAAGGGCAAGGCTGTGACCTTCACACACGCACACACCCGTCCCCTTGCTCAAGGGGGACAGTAACTACCCACTTCGTCAGTGAAACTTTTCACAACCTGAGCGAGGCGCGAACTCCCGTCCACCAGTTGGCAAGCGAGAGCGTTACCACTGCACCAGCGAGCGTGTGTGTGTGTGTGTGTGTGTGTGTGTGTGTGTGAGAGAGAGAGAGAGAGAGAGAGAGAGAGAGAGAGAGACAGACAGACAGACAGACAGACAGAGACAGAGACAGAGAGTGTTAGAGAGTTCGCATGTATTTTTTTTTTATGTGAGGAAGAAGGAACCAAGGGCCGAGAGCCCGCAAAATTATTCCTTCCAAGAGAAAAACAAAATACAAGAGAGAGCCAAATTCAAGATCCGATCATTTCGAGATGCCTGGACACACTGCGTTTGAATGACTGGAGATCATAGGAAGCAGGAAAAACAGACAGAGGGAGACGGTTCCAGAGATGACCTGTTGCCCAAATGAAGGACTGGGAGTAACGGTTAACTCTTGCATTAGAGAGTTGGACAGAAAACGGATGAGAGTTTGCTGCTAGACGGGTGCTACGCGTCCTTCGTATAGGTGGAGGAATGAATACAGACAATTTAGAGGAGCAGTGACCATTGAAGTAGCGACAGAAAAGAGATAAAGATGCAACAGTGTGGTGAAGAGACAGAGGTTGAAGGAAGTCAGTAAGAGGAGAGTTAATGAGACGAAAAGCCTTTGACTCCACCCTATTGAGAAGAGCTGTATGTGGGGAGCCTCCCCACACATGAGAGTTGTACTCCACACAGGGGTGAATAAAACCCCTGTATAGAGTCAACAATTGTGCAGGGGTAAAGAAAGAACGGAGTCAGCTTAGCACACCTAATCTCTTGGAAGCAGATTTTACGAGAGATGTAATAATTATGATCTTTCCAAGATAAGTCCCGAGTAAATGAAACCCCAAGCATGTTCAAGGATGATGCAGGATTAAGCTGAATATTATTAGACATTAATGGGTATACCTGTGGAAGATTTTGTCGGGTTGATAGGTGTAAAAACTGAGTCCTTGATGTACTGGAAACAACCAGATTATTTTTACCCCAGTCAGAGATACAAGCCAAGTCAGACCTTAGGTGTGCCATAACCTCATCTCTTGTTTGCTGAAGTAACTGCTGAGATGGAAGTTGCGGGAACCGAATGGAAAGGTGAATGGTGGAGCCATCAGCGTATGAGTGGATAGGGTTAGATGCACAGCTTAGAAGGTCATTGATGAAAAAAAGGAAGAGAGTTGGTAATAGGACAGAGCCCTGAGGAACACCACTGTTAGTAGAGCTAGGAGAGGAACGATGTGCATGCGTGTGTGCATACTGTGTATATATATATATATATATATATATATATATATATATATATATATATATATATATATATATATATATATATATAGTGCCAGACTCCTCAATCACGTAAGGGGTGGCCACAAACAAATCGCCTCTATGTCGCCCTGTCCCCCGCCATTTCACTTTCCTACTCCCAGCTCACACCCCCCTCTTTCATATACCTCTCCACTACATCCCTCCATCTCATCTTTTGCCTCTTCATCCCTCTCCTACCCTCCACCTTACTCACATACACTCTCCTTGTCAGTCTCTTGCTCTCCATCCTCTCCACATGGCCAAACCACCTCAAGGTATTTCTCCTAACGCTTTCTATCACATCCACATCACAACGCTCCTTCTCTTCCTTATTTGTCACTCTGACTCTCCATGTGACTCCACATGCTTCTATCAAATATCTCATTTCCACTGCTCTCACTCTTGACTTGTGTCCCTCCAACAAGGTCCAAGCTTCACTTCCATAGCGTTAGAGTTGGTATCATAATACTGTCAAGCAGTAACTTTTTCACTTCCATGCTCACTTCCCTGTTCCGTATCACTGCGTTCAAGGAACCAGCAACTTTTCTTCCTTGTTGTACCCTTTCAAGTACTTCACCCTCTAAACTTCCATCCTTACTCATCACACTACCCAAGTACTCATCCAATCTCACTGTTCATTCGGTGACTTCATTTCTCTCGGAGACCATAACTTTACTCTTCCTTACTTTCATCTTTAGATTCCATTTCTTACACACTCTCAAGCTCATCCACCAAGCCTTGCAGCCCCTCTTCGTCTTTACTTAGCACAATATCATTTGCAAACAACCGTACAGGGAGTTTCCAAACACTGCCCTCTCCGATTACGGACGCTCCAACATCCACTGCCCTGCCTTGTAAGTCTTTTATAACCCCATGCATATAGAGATTGGACAGTCATGGAGACATGACACATCCCTGCTTCAATCCAACCTTCAAACAGAAAAAATTCACTCAGTTCACTATCCACATGCACTGCAGCCGTAGCACCCTCATACATACTCTTCACGGCATTCAGCAACTTCCCAATTACTCCATATATTCTTAATACTCTCCACAATCCTTGTTTATCCACCCTGTCCCATGCTTTCTCCAAATCCATTAAGGCCGCATACAGTCTCTTTCTCTTCTCTAGAAACTTTTCCACTAAAGACCTAAGAATGACTATCTGATTTACACAACCTCTTCCCTTCCTAAAACCTCCCTGTTCTTCCCCAACCAATTCCTCTGTTATTTCCCTAACTCTGTCAATAGGTATCCTACCATATACTTTTCATATTACACTAAGAGGACAAATGTCGCTATGATTATCATACATTTCTTTTTCCCCTTTTCCTTTGTATAGGGGAGTAATGATATCTGACTTCCAATCCTCCTGGACTCCACCTTCCATCCAGGCCAATCTGCACATTTTCCACATCCACTCTACTACTATCTCTCCCCCATGTTTCAGCATTTCACCACACTCCATCAGTTCCTGAAGCTTTCTCCATTTTAGCTTTCTTCACTGCTTCCACAACTTCCATCCTACTGAATTCTTCCTCTATCCTCATCTCCCTCCTTCTCCCAGCCATTCCCCAGCACTTATACTCACATTACTTTCATTCTCTATGTTCAACAATTCCTTAAAGTGTTCTTTCCATTTGCTCACTTTTTCTCCCTTCTTTTCCAGTAATCTACCATTTTTATCTTTCACTCCCCGAGTAACTTCTTTGAGACTTTGTGTAACTCTCTTTACCTCTTTCCAGAACATTTTCTTACATTCCCTCCAATTTACACTCAAATTCCTTCCAAATTTCTCATCGACTCTCTTCTTACTCTCTCTTACTAATCTTTTTCACCTCTCTCTTCCTCTGTACATGTTAACTCTCTCTTCTGTCTCTCAACTTCTTCCATACCTGTTTCTCATCCACTCACTATATGCTTTCTTCTTTTGTGCCACAGCCTGTCTCACCTCTTCGTTCACCCTGCTTTTCCTTGCACCCCCTTTCCTCTTCTCTTCATCCCACACACCACCTCACATGCAGCACAGTTTTTCTGTGAATATCTTGCATACAACTATCATGTCCCCCATCGGCTCCAATCCATATTTACCCAACGCTCCTCCACTTCCCTCTTATATTCTGCCTTTTTCCATCCTCTTGTAACCTTTCCACCCTCATTGTATGAATTACTTCCTCATGTCCTTCCCTGCTTCTGTTCTTTCATTTTATTTGAATCTTGATTCTCACTACGACCAAGTGGTGGTCAGAAAGTCCCTCTCCCAACCTTTATATGCTCTTGCATCCATTTCACACCTTCTCATCCTATCGTCCACACACACATAATCAATCATTGCCTTCTGTTCATTTAGTTCGCCACCCACCCTTCTCAACACTCACCATGTATACCTGTGGATTATTTCGTGCCTGAAGAGGGTATTGGCCATCACCAAGTCCCTCCTGGCACAAATGTCCACTAGAGCACTGCCATTCTCATCCACCTCTGCAGGCACACCCCACTCACCAACTACTCCATCCACCTTCACATTCCCTACTTTTCCATTCATATCTCCAATCAATAACACTCTCCCATTTCTTTCAAACTTTTCCATGCACGCTTCCACATTTGTCTGGAACTTTTCTTTCACTCTGCTTGCACTATCTCGCATAGGCGCATACACAAACACAGTCGCCCACATTTGTAGTCCAACTTTCAGTCTCATCCACACAATCCTTGAGCCAACTGATCCATACTCTCCTATATTCTCCTTCCATTTCTTGCATGCAACAATACACAGTCCTTCTGCCTTCTTATTCTCACCCATTCCTGCTCATATACCCCATCCATATTCTCATGTTCTCACCCTTTCACCTCACCATTCAGTTTCAGTTAATCCACATGCATCCACTTTTGCACCCTCAAGCACCTTGACAATCTCTCTTTCACCTCATCATTTGCACCCCTTACATTCCATGTCGCAACTCGTACCATGTCCTTTGTTCGGTCCTTGGTCGTCACCTGTTGGTCAGTCCTGGTCCGAGTCTTCTTGTTCATATTTTTGGTTAGTTGTTTTCCGTGGAGGGGCACTAACCCTTCTCCAACCCACTTGTTATCACGTAGGGATCACGTAGTGGTTGGTTATAAGGCTACCACCCAGCATTGTAAATGATTTCCTGCTTTACAGGAAATCATTTGGCTTGCCATTCAATGTACAGGGTATCGCAATATTTACAGTATATATACAGTACACACACACACACACACACACACACACACACACACACACACACACACACACACACACACACACATATATCTGACTATCTATCTATCTACTGTATATATCTATCTATCTATCTATCTATCTATCTATCTATCTATATATATATATATATATATATATATATATATATATATATATATATATATATATATATATATATATATATATATATATAGATAGATAGATACGTGGTAGGTGGGGGGCGCTCACCATCCACTCACTCGATGTAGTGGTGCTGGCAGGTGTCTGCCCTTTCCTCTCCTACATCCTTCTTTCCTTCCATCCTCTTCTGTCTTCCTTTCCTTCATTCTTTCCTTGTCCTTCTGCCTACGGGTAACTTTATATTCCCTCTTTTGTCTTTCTTTCCTTCATTCTTTCATCTTCCTTCTGCCTGTGGGTGACTCTACACTGAGTGACAGGCCAAATGGTTTCCTGTACACCAGGAAATCATTTACTATGCTGAGTGGTAACCATATAACCAAATTTTAGCGCCTGGTGGTTTAGTGGGTAATTATTGCACTCCAGTCGGATTGAGCCGGTGAAGGTTTATATCCAAGGGGTGGTTGGGGTTGATTGGTCATGTAATGCCACTCAGGGATGAGTGAGGCTGGTCACTCTCATCCTAACTGTCGGGACCAACTGCCTAGCCCCGGGCTCCTACGCTCCTCATGGGGCAATGTAGGATTGGATGATGGATATATATATATATATATATATATATATATATATATATATATATATATATATATATGATGAGGTGAAAGAGAGAGAGATTGTCCAGGTGCTTGAGGGTGCGAAAGTGGATGTATGTGGAATAACTGAAACAAAATGGAGAGGAGAAAGTGTGAGAGAATGGGAGTATGGATGGGGTATATGTGCAGGAGTAGGTGAGAATGAGAGGGCAAAGGAAGGAGTATGTATAGTTGTGAGTAAAAGATGGAAGAAGAGCATAAGACAGTATGGATCAGTTGGGTCAGGAATTGTGTGGGTAAAGTTGAAAGTTGGAATACAAATGTGGGCGATTGTATGTGTGTATGTGCCAACGCAAGATCGTGCTAGAAGAGTGAGAGAAGAGTTCTGGACAAATGTAGAAGTGTGCATGGAAAAGTTCGGAAGGAATAAGAGAGTGTTTTTGATCGATGATATGAATGGTAAAGTTGGGAATGTGAAGGTGGATGGAATAGTTGGTGAGTGGGGTGTGCCTGCTGAGATAGATGAGAATGGGAGTGCGTTAGTGGACATTTGTGCTGGGAGGGGGTTGGTGATTGCCAATACCCTCTTCAGGCATAAAATGATCCACAGGTATACATGGCGAGTGATGAGAAGGGTGGGTGGTGAACTGAATGAAAGGAAGGCAATGATTGATTATGTGTGTGTGGATGAAAGGATGCGAAGATGTGTAATGGATGCAAGAGCTTATATAGGTTGGGGGAGTGGACTTTCTGACCACTACTTGGTGGTGGCCAGAATTAGGATTCAAGTAAGATGGAGGAATAGAAGAAGGGAAAGACGAGAGGAAGGAGTAGTTGCAAGGAGAGTGGAAAGGTTACAAGAGGATGAGAAAAAGGCAGAGTATAAGAGAGAAGTGGAGGAACGATTGGGCAAATATGAATTGGAGCAGATGGGAGACGTGGAAGGTGTGTGTAGGATATTTACAGAAGAAATATGTGCAGCATGTGATGTGGTGTGTGGAAGGAAGAGAAGACGGAGGGGGGTGCAAGGAACAGTGTGGTGAACTGAAGAGGTGAGACAGGCTGTGGCACAAAAGAAGAAAGCACACAATGAATGGATGAGAAATAGGGGCGTGGAAGAAGTTGAGAGGCGGAAGAGAGAGTTATATGTAGAAAGAAAGAGAGAGGTGAAAAGATTAGTAAGAGAGAGTAAGAAGAGAGTGGATGAGGAATTTGGAAGGAATTTGAGTGTAAAGTGGAGGGACTGTAAGACAATGTTCTGGAGAGAAGTGAAAAGAGTAAGACAGGGTGGAAGTGAAGTTAGCAGGGGAGTGGAAGATAAAAATGGTAGATTACTAGTGGAGAAGGGAGAAAAAGTGAGCATATGGAGGGAACACTTTAAGGAATTGTTGAACATAGAGGATGGAAGTAATGCGAGTATAAGTGGCTGGGGAATGGCTGGGAGAAGGAGGGAGGTGAGAAGACAGGAAGAAATCAGTAGGATAGAAGTTGTGGAGGCAATGAAGAAAGTTAAATTGGGGAAAGCCCCATGAATTGATGGAGTGTGTGGTGAAATGCTGAAGCATGGGGGAGAGATAGTAGTAGAATGGATGTGGAAGATGTGCAGATTGGCCTGGGAGGAAGGTAGAGTCCCGGAGGATTGGAAGTCAGGTATAATTATTCCCTTGTACAAAGGAAAAGGGGAAAAAAAAGTGTGTGGTAATCATAGGGGCATTTGTCTTCTTAGTATAATAGGAAAAGTGTATGGTAGGATACATATTGACAGAGTTAGAGAAAGAACAGAGAAATTAGTTGGACAAGAACAGGGAGGCTTTAGGAAGGGAAGAGGTTGTGTAGATCAGATATTCATTCTTAGATCTTTAGTGGAAAAGTTTCTAGAGAAGGGAAAGAAGTTGTATGCAGCTTTCATGGATTTGGAGAAAGCATATGACAGGGTGGATAGACAAGGATTGTGCAAAGTGTTAAGAATATATGGAGTAGATGGGAAGTTGTTGAATGCTGTGAAGAGTATGTACGATGGTGCGAAAGCTGCAGTGCGTGTGGATGGTGAACTAAGTGAATTTTTCTCTTTGAAAGTTGGATTGAAACAGGGATGTGTCATGTCTGCATGGTTGTTCAATCTGTTCATGGATGGGGTAATAAAAGAGGTACAAGGTAGGGTAGTGGATGTTGGAGTGGCCCTGGTGAGAGAGGATAGTGTTTGGAAACTCCCTGTACTGTTGTTTGCAGATGACACTGTGTTGTTGAGTGAAGACGAAAGGGAGCTGCAAGGCTTGGTGGATGAGTTTGGGAGAGTGTGTAAGAAACGGAATCTAAAGGTGAATGTAAGGAAGAGTAAAGTGTTGGTCTTTGAGAGAGGTGAAGTCAGTGAATGTACAGCGAGGTTGGATGGTGAGGAATTGGAAAAGGTGAGTACGTTTAAGTACTTGGGTAGTATGATGAGTAAGGATGGAGGTTTGGAGGGTGAAGTGCTTGAAAGGGTACAGCAGGAGAGAAAAGTTGCTGGTTCTTTGAAAGCAGTGATAAGAAACAGGGAAGTGATCATGGAAGTGAAAAAGTTACTACATGACAGTATTGTGATACCAACTCTAACGTATGGAAGTGAAGCTTGGACGTTGTTGGAAGGACACAAGTCAAGAGTGAGAGCAGTGGAAATGAGTTATTTAAGAGGAGCCTGTGGAGTCACATGGAGAGACAGGCTGACGAACGAGGATATAAAGGAGTGTTGTGGTGTGGATGTGGATGTGATAGGAAGCGTAATGAGGAACACACTGAGGTGGTTTGGCCATGTGGAGAGGATGGAGGGTGAAAGACTGACGAAGAGAGTGTATGTGAGTGAGGTGGAGGGGGGAAGAGGGAGGGGGAAGCCGAGGATGAGATGGAGGGATGGGGTGGAGAGGTATATGAGAGAGGGGGGTGTGAGTTGGGAGCAGGGCAGTGAAATGGTGGGGGACAGGGCGACTTGGAGGCGATTTGTTTGTGGCCACCCCAAATGGGATTGAGGCGTCTGGGAATAGATAGATAGATAGATAGATATACATATGTGTGTGTGTGTGTGTGTGTGTGTGTGTGTGTGTGTGTGTGTGTGTGTGTGTGTGTGTGTGTGTGTGTGTGTGTGTGTGTGTGTGTGTGTGTGTGTGTGTGTGTGCAATAGCTAGGTGTATGCAGGCCAGTATGAAGCTAGATGAGTATATGGAACAGGATGCAGGCGAGGGTTAGAACTGGTACTGACGTGCTGAATGTCTTAGTACTACTAATCAGAGAGAGAGAGAGAGAGAGAGAGAGAGACTGAAAATAACGATGACAGTCACCTGTTAGTCGATGATTACAATAGTGAGTATGATGGTCATGATGAGAATATGACTGAATATGACCATGAGGGTGACATACAAAAAACAATATATATATATATATATATATATATATATATATATATATATATATATATATATATATATATATATATATATATATATATGTGTGTGTGTGTGTGTGTGTGTGTGTGTGTGTGTGTGTGTGTGTAGGTATATCCGAGGTTATGAACCATCACTTTCGAAAGTTTAGTATCCCTTGTCAGGCTTTTGATTTTTAAGCATGGGAGGAAGAGTTCTGAAATATAGTGTTTTGTATTTTGTACTTAAAAATCTTGTGAGCACGCTTCTGGATTCCGAGAGCTTAAGTGATGTATGAATAATTGTGTGGATTATTTCACTGGAGACACTGTTAATAGTTCCCCAGTTTTCGTGCTTTCTATTTTATTGTTTTCTGTAACCTAGCTCGGCCTATTCTGAGGTGGCGCTAGGGTGATGCTTTATTATTCTTGTTACCATTTTATTGAATTTTGAGTGTTCTCTGTACCAAAGTACCTCAGAAGGAATATACGTTGGTGCTTGCTTTCCTTTGTACTCCTCTGAAAATAGCTATGTAAATGTGTGAGCGGGAGAGAGGACAACTTACCTTCAGCTGAAATTCACTTAAAAGTGTTAAGAAATGTTCAGCTTGGGCTGTAAAAAAGTATCCCACATCATCTGGGGAGATCTCTTTAGGCTACTATGGTACAGGCTGGAGTGTAAAAAAAGTATCCCTCACCATCTGGATAGATCTCTGTGGGCTACCATCGCCATTTTGGAAGATCTGTAACAGCATTAAGGTGGGAAATGTTAGTATGTCAAAATTCACACCGGCTGAACTCTGACACGTCCCACATCTTCAGTGTGGACGTCTGTTTCCTAGTTCTTTCAATTTTGTCTTTGGGAAATAAAAAGAAAACCTATTTGGTACATCACCCCAAATTAGTCGTTACTTAAGTCTATCATACATACTGAACAATTGGCGAAAATCTTGTGGACGTCGTATGTACAAAGTGTCCTAACTAAAATGCAGAATGAGCAAATCTTCAAAATATTTAACTTATCACAGACCGTAAATTCTTCATATCTTTTATTGTAATATTCAGTCTATTGTACTTTGGTATGGCGTTTATGGTAGTTGTGTGATTGTGGATAAAAAAAAAAAAATAAGCAATATTTTTCTGTATATAATCTCAGCAAAAATTATACACATGGCCCCCAGATCGAAAGTCACTGAACTTACTGGTACGCTGAGGTGCACTGTAATGGAACCTGTCGATAACGATGGCGATCCATGAAACCCCAATGAACCAGTACATGTAAGGTTCTCACGATCTCTTGAAACCAGAGTAGTGAGGTGGGAGGCTCACTAATCTTTTATCCGATGGACTCTGGATGGGGTGAGATACTGGAGATCAAAGAGGTCAGGTCACACGGGCAGAAGGATAAGAGAATTGTTAAGAGGTGGAGGGTGTGTACCTTTAAGCCTTTCTTCATATTCACTGTTAATATGAAAAGCAGTGTAATATTTTTCAGGGGAAAATAGAATATTAGAACGAAATTCTGTCATGAAGCTCATCTAATGTAGAAGAAATCATATTTTAGGGAAAAATATGCTAGTACGTTAATGTTTTCAGTTCAATCACAAGTGAGTATTCTGGCCATAAAGTTACATGACTAAAACTCACGAGCGTTTATTAATATTTCGACCAGACCACTTAGAAAGGATCTCGAGGTCTGAATGATTTGTAACCCTATACACCCCGTAGGTAAAGTACAGTATGCATGGAAAACAAACACAGCTCTGTATCGACTAGCTCGCGTTTACACCTGTATCACTGTAATAATACAGAACATTAGAAAAATGACTGTGCACTACCAGACACTGTTACACTCCTTATACTGTCGAAAACACCATCACACCACACATGGCCTCAGCTAACACTGCCGCACCTCATACTATCACCGTTAACATTGATGCACCTAAGACTATCACACTACATACTACCACATCTCACAGTGTCTCTGTAAACATTGATGCACCTAACACTACCACACTGCATACTACCACATTTCACTATCACAGTGAACACTGCTGCACCTCGCGCTACCACCCTGCATAGTACCACATCTCACACTATCACATATTGCTTCAACAAACACTCTCACACTGCGTACGAGTACAATCGGATCTCACACTACCACACCAAGCATTGATGAACCTAACACTATCACACCTCATACTACCACACGTCACACTATCACAGTTAATATTGTTGCATTCAACATTACCGCACAGCATGCTGCCACACTATATACTACCACACCACACACTACTACACTACACAATACCACACCTACTACCACACCACACACTACTACACTACACAATACCACACCTAACTCTACTACACCTCTCACACACACACACACACACACACACACACCTGACAGGCATAGTTTACTCCACCACATCTGCCTCCTTTTGCACAAAAAATAATTTCAACATCCTGTATCATACTGAAATGCAGGACTGTCTCTCCCCTTACTGAGTCAAGCCTTAACAAGCTGGCTGCTGATTTGTCGGTGTAACTTCACAGTTCAGAACATTAATGCAGACCTATTTCTTTACGATAAAAGCCGAAATAGTGAACAATACTTTGCAAATCGAGAGAAACAATAGTTGGAGGTCAACAAACTTTTCAGAATGATATGCATGATTTTCATTATGGTTCGGCTTAAATTCAAATGATATTGTCCCCAAATGCATGTTTAGCAGGAAATAATATCAGTCTTCACCTTTGAAAAAATTCATGTTCAGCATCGTTTTTCCCCAATTTCAAACGGGGTGAAGGAGAATCAGAAATAGGAATAAATTAAACTCAACAGAATAAGCCCTAGCATCCGCGACCCAGCGAAAATACCTCGTAACTCCATTCAATTATCGTGTACAAGGTCTTGGAAAAATACGTCTTAAAATTTTAGTATTGTTACGCGTCAGGAGATATATATATATATATATATATATATATATATATATATATATACATATATATATATATATATATATATATATATATATATATCTCACACACGTGAAAGATTTAAAAATCTTTTTAAGAAAGAATTTTTCATACATGCCCTTGAGAGATTTTAAAATCTTACGATGAAAAAATTTTTCATACTAAAAATGTTAGATATAGCCATCACTAACACTTTCACTGGTAAAGTTCCTTTCTTGGTTGAATATCATCTGGAAGCAGCAGTCATATAGTACAAGAAACACGATGGCAGTGACGTGATACGGTATACAAATAAGTTTTACGTATTTCGGTATTATTTAAATCTTCCTAAGAGAGAAGTTTGTATTGAAAGGGTAACATATGGCCTTCTTTATTCTCTTCGCCGCTAAAGATCCTTCCCTTAGTTGAATAAAATCGTCCACAAGCAGCACGACTATAACACATTAGACGTCATCGAAGTGAAGGGGATCATAGTCTGTCTCACCCCTCCAAATCACCTTGTTCCTGTCCTTTCACCCTCGTATTCCTTCTGGCCACTTTCTACATCGCCTCTGTAAAGCGAAAAGTTGATAGTCGCTTGTTGGTAAGTGTGGGTGTGGCAGATGTGGTCGAGATGAGGTCAGAAGTGTAGGGGTGGCAGGAGGAGTGTCGAAACTGTGCGGGTTGGGGAAGACTGTGACTGGAACTGTGTAAAAATGTGAAGGGTGTGGGTGTGACAGATGTAACTGTGATAAGGTCATGCATGGAGGTGAAAGTGGTGTGGGTGCAACTGGTGTGCATGCAAATGATGTCAGTATAAGTGATGTGGGTGTAACTGGTGTGCGTGGAAATGGTGTGAGTATAATTAATGTGGGTGTTAATGGTGTCAGTATAGCAGGTGTGGGTGCAACTGGTGTGCATGAGTACATGGTATGGGTATAAGTGATGTTGGTGTAACTGGTGTGCGTGTAAATGGTGGGAGTATACAGTAAGTGGTGTGGAGGCAATTGGTAATGATTGGCCTGATGTATAATACTGCACTGACTGTACTTGGGTGTTAAGTGAATGTGGATACAGTGAGTGTGGATGTAATACAGTGGGGAAGAATGGGTGTGAATAAACAAACGAATGCAAGTTTGGAAGGTGGGGATGTCAATATTGTAAAATTACTAAATGTGGGTAAGCTGGCATTTGGGTAGGCTGGGTGATGGGGTCAGTGTGTGGGTGTAATATGTAATAAGTGTAATGTAAGGGGTGTGGATGTGCAATCGATGTAGAGTTGAGACTGTTATTATTGCCGAGGACGTGGGTGTGGGTTAGGTGGATGATGGTGTCGAAGTGGATGCATTGAATGCGGGTGTAATGGGTGGAGAAATATGGGTGCGGATGAGCAAAGGGATGAACGTTTGGGAGGTGTGGGTGTCTATGTTGTGGATATCCTGTGTATAGACTTGATGGACAGGCTTTGCTTGCGGGTAGAAAAAAAATGAAGTTTAATGATATTTGTATGTTTGTATGTTTGTTGAGGGCCAGTTCATAGTTCTACATGGTATGCTTACTTAGTTTTTTTGGATCGTATCTTTTCTGACCTTATACAGCTATGTTGATGATGAAGATCGCAGGAAATGTGAACTTGCAGCAAGAGGAAAGTGTAGTGTACCAAATGTGTGGGTGTGGTATAGATGTGTCCTTGATAAGATAAGGTGTTGTGGGCATTACTGCAGTGGGTGTGAATATTGGTGAACAGGGTGGGTTTGCTGGATTTGGATGAAGTAGGTTGTGGATATAGGGTGATGAGTCTTGATGTAGTGATGAGTGTGAAATGCTGGATATGACCGCGAGTTGATGGATATGGTAGATGATGAAGGTGGTTATGTTGAAGTATAATGCGTCAAACTTGATGTGCTGTGCTGTGTGTGTGTGTGTGTGTGTGTGTGTGTGTGTGTGTGTGTGTGTGTGTGTGTGTGTGTGTGTGTGTGTGTGTGTGTGTGTGTGTTTTAGGGTGTTTCAGAAAAGTTATTTTTTTCGTAACTAACGAAGCACAGGCTGCTTGTATTCTGCTTTGTGAAATAGATAAACACAATAAAATTTATGCAAATTAGTCAATATTTAGGGTCGCGCAAACTGAAACCTTTTCGGTATTTGTTGGGTAGTTACCACCCAACGTATGCGAGCGCGGCGTGCCAGTGACATTAAACTGGCGTGAGTTATTCTGTACAGATAGTATCCCTCTCATATTTTTCTTAATACTTTTATTTGTCACTATGTTATTCATTACACAACGTAACAGTACCTGTACTTTTTATTTATTTCAGGCTATAATGATGGGCAAAACTTGGAGTAGTGCAACTTTATGACTTTTAAACAAGAGACCCCTCAAACCAGAGGAAATGCCAAGGAATCGTCTTCCTTTATGTGAACATGCTCTTCTGCTTTTTTATCACCTTCTTACAGAACAGAAGAAGACTTTTCCTGAAGCAGCAAAGAGTACAGTGGTGTTGATTAAAGAGGTATGAGAAAAGGCAAGCCTTCCAACATTTGACACGGCATTTTACGTGAAGAAACTTCGGAAGCTGGTTGCTAATTACGGCAACTTAAAGAAAGGAAAATCAAGGGATATTACAAGAGATGTTATGAATCAAGATGTGTTTATATCTGACTTGGTGGAAATATTCGATACTGGACGCAATGCAGCGAGAAGACCGGATGTCATCGTCAATTATTGGGGCTGATGTTCAGTCTGGGAAATGAGTGGAAAGGAAGAGAAAGAGGGTGTTGGCCTCAGACAAACAAAAGATAGGAAATTAAACGATGCATTAAAACTTGAAAAGACACTTGTTCTTGACGTTTCGACTAGATCTACAGAATCCACATCAAATACAGATGATTAAGGGCATACCTTTTTGAACCTGTCTTGTATAACACACGTTGAGTGTAACCAACTCCTTTTTTGAAAAATCAAAACACAAGGTTGTAATCAATTTTTATTGGGTTTCTGGCCAGGAAAAGAAAGAAAAACTCTTCTACTTTACTGTGATATACTTACTTTAGTAATTATTGAAAAATAAAAATGTTTTATGGGTGACTAAAGGAACCTAACCAAAATTGCCTTTTTTTTTTACATAACTGAATAAAAAATTTATTACTCGGCCCGTATGATGATTTTAGATCTGAGATTATATATGCTGCTTCTCAGGTCCCGTGGCCGTGTACTGTAAGTGGCGCACACTTCTGGCTCATGAGGGTCACTGTGGGAAGACACCCTGAAAAGGGCTAAAAAAAAAAAAAAAAAAAAAAAGGGACATTTTCACTATACAAATTTTTTATGACGTTATGGTTCCCTGTATATACACCCTAATGACTTTGTAAATTTCGTTTGACACTAAACTATGATTTTAAGACCCAAATGATGAGGACTGATACTTTATATGACGATAATATGACGATAATATAAGACACAATGTTTAGTTTTCTTTTACTGACCTACATCCCCTCACAATCGGTACACAGGGTTTAGCTGTGGCTGAGACACACTGAGAGGTCACACTTGATGCACTGGTGTTCACAAGAGTCTCTAGTTCTATGTCTGACAGCAGTGTCTTTCCTTTTCCTTTTCCCTTTCCTTTCCTTTGTCCTTTGCCTTCGATATATTCTTTATATTCACTTTAGTCTTCACTTTAGTCTTTTGTTCCACTTTTATCTTAGTCTTTATATAATATTACTTATAATCAGCAAAAAAAAAAAAAAAAAAAAAGGAAAAACCAAATAAAATAATATATTACATAAAGTATAATATAAAGTATAGTATATGTAGTATATATATAGTATTTCTATAATATATATAATATATAATAACATAAGATACATAACAAAAAAACAGTCATACACATATATTTCCAAAAAACGAATGGCACACTCCTATAGTAGTTTTACTTGTAGAGCATACGCTGAGTCCTAAAAAAGGGTGTCCTGCACAGATTACGATGAGTCTGATGGACTAAAAACGCAATTAAATCCCACAATGGGAAAACAAGAGGGAGCACACTTACTTCACACAATAGGCCTAGGCAAACACTTCACATACCTGGACGGCCTGGCCAGCATCTTCAAAGGAAGACAAGGGACCACATGTTTTACAAAAACAAAATCCGAAAATGGGGAACATATGCCCTTACGGGTTAAACTTTCATAGTAAAGTTTCTAATTTCCCCCCCCCCAAAAAAAAAAAAATCCAGATGAAGCACAGGATGCAAGCATGTCTATGACAAGAACGCCAGTTCTGCATGGAACAGAGACAACTTTTCAATAACACAGGCAGCATCTTCATTCACAACAGTTGCTCAGTGTCCTGGACATGACGTTTTCGAGTTGATAGTCTGTCCATCAACAATTTACCGAGCCAACAAAAAATCGTTCAGAACATGCAGCTCATATTACGAGTGAGGTAATCCCTGGTGTACCACTAATTCTTCACTGAGATGAGAAATTACTTCCAAGCATATCTGGAGGAATATACATGCAAGATTGCTTTGCTGTATAGGTAACTGGAGAGAGAAA
This sequence comes from Coenobita brevimanus, assembly GCF_032717465.1. NCBI lineage: Eukaryota > Metazoa > Arthropoda > Malacostraca > Decapoda > Coenobitidae > Coenobita > Coenobita brevimanus. The sequence continues at coordinate 9,791,990 of NC_137012.1, forward strand.
CGAGGAACTTCTGGGTGTTCCTGCTGCTATTCAAAGCACAGGGAAACAGATAGCTTCAACTGCCATAAAGGAAGCCAGAGAAGCATGAATAAAATCAAGATTTATAGTCATGGGATCTGATGCAACAGCATCTAATAATGGCATGATACTGAGAGCCCACATTCGGACTGAGCAAGAGCTTGGGAGGCCACTGTTTTGGATTTCCCGTAGGCATCATGCACATGAAGCTATTCATAAAGAAGTCTTCAGCGTCAGCTATGGAGCATCATCAGGTCCTGATATTAGTCTGTTTAAAATGTTCAAACATCATCTGTCATTAATTGATAAACCCACCTATGTCAATACCAAACAAGATCCAGCCCTTGTTGAATTGTTTATCTAAGATTCATATTTTGTAACACAGAGAAAGGTGATAGTTTCATTCCTAAGCAATGTCCTTCAGAAGGAAAACCATCACCGAGAAGACTATAAGGAACAGTTGGAACTCTGTTACATTTTCCTAGGAGGAAGTCTAAAGTGTTTTTTCCGGCAACCTGGTGCATATCATAAAGCACGATTACCAAAGCTATACATGCCATCATGATCGCGATTTTCAAGAATCAGCTCTCCATGATTACAACGCTGGGTAGTAACCATATAACCAAACCATACGTGTTCCCTACGTGTCAGCAAGTGGGTTGGTGGAGGGTTAGTGCCCCTCCCCGTAAAACAAATAACTCAGAGTCAAATGGCCACCCCTTACGGGATTATGGCGTCTGGCAATAGATAGATAGATAGATAGGTAGCTCTCCATGACAAAGAAAGAAGTATATTTTGAGAATGAGACGAGTAACGTTGTTTGTGTCACTCATCTACATCCGGCACTGCCATGAAACACTGGTTCCACAGTGGGCTCCGATTAGTGATTAGGACTTCCTTAGATATCTTCAAGAATATCCTGATCGGGACATCGCAGAAGTAGCCGAAAAGGGGCTCAAGCGACGCCTCTGGTACCTTTCTGAGCAGGTGGTTGGATTAGCTTTCTGTGATGGACGAATCCATGCAAATGAGACGCGAGCAAGGGAGCAAAATTTAAGTCAGCAGAAGGCTAAAAAGGGACTGAAAAAGAGGGGGAGAAGTTAATTAAAACTGATCTCTCCCTCAGCTGCCTGGTGATTGACCGAACTATGGACTATCAGAGGAGTACTGCATCGCTCAAACATGGACCCAACATTCCTGAAGAAGGATCCAAGTGACTGGGAAGGTGACTATTCCTACAAGGTTGCTCCACGATGTACAAAATGCCTCCATGTAACCAACGACTGCGCAGTGCGAGGAATAGGTCTAACGAAGAGGTTTAACTCTACTGTAACTCGAAATGAGAATCAGAAACATTTTTTTCTCAGGCCTATCAAACTCCATGTTAAGTCCATTCCAAAGCTGACAAAAGCAAACTTAAAGAAGCGTGTAGCCTATTCGATGATTAGGTTATGTCGTTCAGTTTTGCGCAACCAATTAATCTTCACCATTTCATGTACATTTTGAGTGAGATTTTTTTTCAAGTGGAACAAGGGAGCGCTGTGCTTGTTAAGAATAAAGACATTTTAAAACTTAAAATATGTTTGTGAAACACCTTAGCGTGTGCGTGTGTTTGCATGTAATGAGGTGGGTGTGGGTAAGGGAAGGAAGTGGAGATGAGAGAGGGAGGTGTGTGTGTGTGTGTGTGTGTGTGTGTGTGTGTGTGTGTGTGTGTGTGTGTGTGTGTGTGTGTGTGTGTGTGTGTGTGTGTGTGTGTGTGTGTGTGTGTGTGTGTGTGTGTGTGTGTGTGTGTGTGTGTGTGTGTGGCATATATGGATGTCAGTGTGAACAAACCATGAATTGTGGAAGTAGTTATCGATGCAGGTGTGGGACTAGTGGACGCATAGGTAAGTAGGCGTGAAGATGTGGTTGAGGATTTGGACGTGAATGTGAGTGTGGATAGTCATGAGGGTGTTTATGTGTGTCTGTGTTTGTGGGTGGGTTTGGATAAAACTGGAAAAAGAGGTAGTGGTTATGAGTGTATGTGTGGGTGTAGCTGTGAATGTCAATATGGGCGTGGGTGGCAAGGGACAATGAAGGTGGCCGGTGTACTATGCATCAATCCTTCCAAGGTCTGTATGTGTGTGGTCGCTGGGAGTCAGGCAGCATAGCACGTACCCAGCAGGCAGTGGAGGAAGAGGAGGAGGAGGAGGGAAAACAAAAGCGAGTACAAAGAAAGGCAAACAACAACAGACATGTTGGTCCTTTAGTGACTGTCTACTGTAGTATAAAGAAGGTTATAACTATCAGCAAAAGACAAAGATAGAAAAACAAGGAGGCTCCCCCTCATCAACCAATCACCCAACCGAAACGGCAGGAAGGAATGAGAAGGATCACCATGCAGCATACTGTAGAACTGCAATCAAGGAAATTTCATGTGAAAGAGTGAAAGTAAATATTAATTTCCATTATGTATCTGAATAAGAAAATAACATTAAGTCAACAATATGTATCGATGTTGTTTTGCGGCTGTATCGTCCAGACTCTGAAAAAAATTATATATCTATATTTATATCTATCTATATGTATGTATGTATATATGTATCTGTCTGTCTGTCCATCAATCTATCTATCTATCTATCTATCTATCTATTTTTTTTTTTTTTTTCAACAAGGAGACCAGATCTGGACACAGTGCTCTAAGTGTGGGCGTACTCATGAATTATGCAAGGTGAGGATGATATTATCTGATTTATATTCGAATGCATTACCAATGAATCCGATTGGTTTGTTTACAGCCTCTGTACACTGTTTACTTGACAAAATCATTTGCTACTGTAATTCTAAAGTCTTTTTTTTTTTTTCGTGACTGAAATTTTCTAGTTGAATATTGTTCACAGAGTACTTGTTTTGTCATGTCTATTTTCAGTGTTTTGGAGTTTGCATGTACTAGCATTAAAATCCATCTTTCATGTTTGGGCCCAATTATAGAATAGATCGAGGCCACTCTGACTTGCCTGTCTTTGTGAAGATGTATCTGCTCTGTTTCCAACTTTAGTATCGTTAGAAAATTTGGATATTTTACAAAAAAAAAAGTATATTTCATTTATATATATATATATATATATATATATATATATATATATATATATATATATATATATATATATATATATATAAACAGATTAGGACCCAATACTGAGCTCTATGATACTCCACTTGTAACATCTTTCCAGTTTTGATTCTTTACCATTAATTACGGTGGAGGAGGAGGATGGAGAATGATTGGAAGTTAAAGGAATCGCACATATACCATGCTTTTTTTAAGGAGCAGAGAAGGAGGAGGAAAAGGAGAAGGAGTCAGAGGAGGCAGAAGAAAATAAGGACAAAAAACAGAAAAGTAGATAACAAAAGCATAACGTGAGAAGAAGGAACAAGTACTTTTTCGCTGCAGAAGAAGAAATAAAAAGTAGGGGAGAAGAAGAGGAAAAGAGAGGAGGAAGAAGATGAATAAGAGACGAAAGAACATAGAGATGAAAAGGAGGACAAGGAGAAGTAGGAGGCAAATGAGCATGAAGACGCCTGACTAGAGACTTAGAGAACGGAGATGGAAGAATAAAATAAAAAAGGTGCACTCACAGAGAGCAACAATAGCTTCCATCAATTTGTTTAAGCGCCGACAGTAAGACTTTGCTGTGTGATTTGGCCTTTGATCAATTTCTCTCAAAGTCGAATTACTTCAATCATGCCTGATGCTAAACCTTTCCACCAGGGTCAGTTTAAACTGGGTAAAATTCTTTGAGCTGCCCTGGTCCTCTCACTTTAACATTTGACCTTTCCCTGTGACCTTGACCTTTGATTTTTGTCAGTGCAAATCCCTTCCCCTTTCCTTACCTTGAATTCTTTTTCGAAATGTCTAAATCAGGCAAAAACTACTTAGACTGACCTTCTCAAGTGAAGCTCTCCTTTTGCCTATCGATCCCACAGAGACTCATTCAATCCTTTGGCTAACCCTCAACATATCCATCAAGTTTGGTTCAAATTAGATCAAAGCCCTTTAAATTATTTTGCCCATCCTGGTTGAATCTGACCTTGTCCTGAAACCTTGAGGGGTGACTGATTGTTCTCAAGACTGAACCCTTCATTTTTTTCCTTTCCTGTAGAACTTTCGTCAAGCTTGGCATAAATCAGCTAAAAAGTGTTTAAGCTAACGTTGCTAGGTCAAACTCTGATCTAGCCCAGATACCTAGAAGTTTTACTTATTTTTCTCAAAAACAGTTGTTCAGGTACTTTTTTTGTCCCTCAGCCCTTTCACCAATGTTGGTTAAAATAAAACAAAAGTAGTTTGAGTTATTTTATTCATACACGCACGCACGCACACACACACACACACACACACACACACACACACACACACACACACACACACACACACACACACACACACACACACACACACACACACACACTCGCTCGCGTCGATCAGAACATAACATCTTCCCTTGCATCGCGAGACAATGTCATGCTGCCAAAGAGACTTCTCAAAGTAGAGAGTTTGGATACTGCCTTCACTGTTAACTACCGAAGTTCTGATTACCGGTAAAACTGATGTTAAAAGAAAAAAGATAGATAACGAATGGGGGGGAAGAAAACAAGACAGGATGAAGGGTATATGACGGAATATGGTCTGGGTTAAAAAGATGGATTATATTTTTCATTCGCTTTAACTTAGAGAAGATTTCCGTCAATTTGCAACGTGTTTCCCGTAGTTCATTGGCACAACAAGGTAATACAGTGTACCTGCAGCATTTCCACACCACTTTTTCGTGACGAGCACCATATTCAAATACAAATATCCTTTCCTATCTCAGCAGTGAAGATGGCATTTCTCTCCTAGATTAAAGAGAACAAAACCTTTATCAACAGGAATTATACCCACGATGGTATTTTTGACACTACCACATCAGATAAAAAGCAGGAAATAGCGGCAGCAAAAACAGACGCACACACATATACAGTAGGTTACGTGAATAAGTCAGGGCTTTGTTTCCTTGAATGGTTATCAGTACAGGAGTTTGTCATCTAAATATTTGCTACCTACCCGTTGCTATTATGATATCATATCACACTTTCTTTCCCTGTTACAAGTACAAGGGGTTTAACCCGTGCAAGGTCAAACAGGTGCTTTATTATTTGTTTGGCGATATCATTCAACTCAGGCAAGTCTCAAACCGTCAAGAAGCTTCAGCGTACCTGGCACCGCCCTGTGAAAAGCTGGGGCCGAAAGCAATTATTCGTGACTGAGGACTTTCAACACACATGCTGAATTATGAGACAAAAAAAACAAATGGATTTCAAAAGAGCCATCTCTCAGTATAGTTACAACTTCAGAGAAAACCCCGTAGTGGCAACGAACATTATGCCAAAACGAGCCACAACGCATTAATTTTAAGTGCTAATAAAGTTAAAAGAGCCTCATAAAACCAGAGAGGTCATAAGCCAGCCAGTCGGGTGTGTCGAGTTTCGCTCCATACTCGTCACTCATGGAGGCCCGCCCATAAACTGTCCCTCCGCCGCGCCCTCACTTCATTTTGTGCTGAGGTGTATTGTGTCAGAGCCGCGCCGAGTCTTTAAGGCCCCTTCAAGCACCGCTGTAATCTCGGACACTGCCATAATGTACACGCAAACGGCATCTGACTGCTGATGCAGAGAGAGAGAGAGAGAGAGACTGAGCATCCGCTTGTTCATATGTGTGATAGCATGTGCTATAATCATATACGCTAAGCCGCCTTGTCATGAATCGCATGGAGTGTTTTCTATCATGTAAAATGCTGCCAGGGAGACATAATAGTCTCGTAATACATAAATGACGTACTGTAGACTTTGGTAGGCCAACCTCGCACCCTCAGAAGCTTCCAAAGGATTGTCTATTACCGTCGATATATACCTCCAGGGGAGAGATTCTTGGACAAATATACTATGAATTCCCTGTCGGAACTTCGATTTGATTTTGTAGGCAGTATAAGGATATGGGTGTACAGAATCATCCTGCAAAAACAAATCCAAATTACAACAAAATGCTGCCTCATTTTCCACACACATCGCACATTTTATTGTTATTTGTTCTACATACATATTTTTTTTATCACCTTCTATCTTAAATTTCTTAAAACTCAGCTCACCAACTTCGCCAACCCAACTCTCCTTACCCAGGCAAACACAAATTCCCCTCGTTTCAAGCTTTCTTCTTCTCTGACAAGCGTTCGCATCCTAGATTACATACGGGAATTCCTTGCACCTTTTCCTTAGCGATCAGTGTTGTACTAGTATATTACCCTTAAATTTTCTTTATATATTTCTGTCTACCTCTATCTATCTATCTATCTATCTATCAATCTATCTATCTATCTATCTATCTATCTATCTATCTATCTATCTATCTATATATATATATATATATACAGTATATATAACATAACTTCAATAAACTTTATATCAGTAACATAGGCTATAAGAAGACATTGAGAGGTAAGGTCGCTAAGGAGGAGGTGATGTGAAATCTTCAAAATCACTTAAATTACAGCTCAGATTCTCTCTCCTCTGTGTTTTTCATTGTTACGGTGTTGTTTTAACATCTGTCTTTCTTAATAAGGCTCATGTGCAACCAACGATTTCCTGTAATTTTCTACCCTTCATATAATAAACTTTTTAACACAAGAATTGGCTCTTATTTTTTCAACATTTAATTAATATATTTATTAGTCTTTGCACTTTTACTCTCCCTAAAAATTTCCATCTCTCAATCTTCTATGTTGAGCTGAGGCAACAGTTTAACGTTAGAATAAGATGCTAGTCACCAAGAAGTGCAATGGGAATGATAATGCAAACTGCAAAAGAAGGAAAATCTGTGGCAATTTACGATATAAAGAACCACGGGCAGAATTTTCTGGTAGTTTCCCCAGTTCTTCGTTCTTTCTTTCGAAAATCAGGTTCGTGTGGGTGTGGGACACTTCATAACACTTTTATTTGGCTAATTGTTTTGATTAATGCATCTTAATATTCTACTGAATGTTGGTCTTGCCTTTTCATTACCACCATATCCCATACCCTTGACAAGAAAGATGAAAAGTTGATGTGATATGAAAACATTGCTTATATATTTTCATTATTACCATGCCATGCACCCGTGACATGGAAGATGATAATGATGCAATATGAAAACAACATCGCTATGAAAGGGGTGCTTGAAGTGTCTCATGTCACCGAGAAGGCAACTTTAGGGCCGTTTCTAGCTGGCATAGGACGCTTTGTACCATCTTTTTCTTGGCCATTTATTTTACCCATTGCAATTTAGCTTTGGACTGCATGATATTTATATAATTGTTTGGACGTAGCTTGCATCAGTAACATACACTGCATTCTATCTTTGTTCTGCATGTTACTTATAAACTATTAATATCGCTATAGTTTGCATCAATATCATACATAAGGATCCTGGGGTGTTATGTGCAAACTAAAAGGTCAAGATAAAGGTCTTAAGAAGTCTAAGAGCCACTCCAAAATGCGACTCTCAGCCTCTCCAGTGCTATATCCTCAGGTATCTCAAACCATAAATTTCGATTTTTTTTTTTTTTTCCGGAGTGAATATTTTTATGGCCACTGTGTCCTTGGGTGAATCGGTGGAGAGATGGCCCGCAGTCCTAACAGACCCAAGTTCGAATCTTGGCTGGGGCAAGGAACAGTTTAAAGATTTGAATATCGTAAAAAGCAGACTTTACTGATCTACCAGAAGACCCGCCGACATGCAAAAACACCCCTGCAATACCAATACACCAGTCCTGTATGAAGTAGCCCAAGCATGTATTCATTATATTAGCCCCGAAGTGGTGACATGCAGCGTGTCTGATATGTTGGAGGACTGCTGGGTCTTGGGAGCAGGCTGTGAAGCCTGTGCTCAGAGTCGGACACATTAAAAAGAAGAAAAAAAATACGTTGTCCCATACATGGCCTCTGTCCATAGTTTTGTGGTGATATCAACCAAACTTGGTAGAACGTTTGAGGTCAACGTAACCAAAAAAAAAAAAAAAAAAACTAAAAGCGGTAATAACGGTTAATGGAGGGATCATAGAAGTACAAGAGACACTGGTAGACAGTATTGTGATCCCCACTTTAGGATACGGAATAGAAGTTTGGACCCTGTTGGAAGGACACAAATCAAGAATGTGGGCAGTGGAAATGAGTTATTCGAGAGGAGCATATGGAATTACATGGAGAGACGAACAGTCAAATGAGAAAGTAAAGAAGGGTTGTGGTACTAATATGGATACCACGAGATAGTTTGGTCATGTGGAAAGGTTCAAGATGGGGTGCAAATGTGAGTAAGGAAGAGAAGGAGAGGGGGAAGGGGAGACCAAAAATGAGATGGAGAGATGGAGTGGAGAGATATGTGAGAGAGGGACGTACGATCTGGACGCAGGCACACAAAGGGCAGAGGACAGAGTGACGTGGAGACGATTAGTTTATGGTTCCATACCTGATTAAGGTGTCTATCAATCGATAGATAGATTTTTTCGATATGCACCAAACTAAGTAGAAGGATTCGGGGTTACACTAGAATTAGGGGAATCGATTATAAGAACGAGCAGACAAAGTCACAGGAAAAGGTAAAAATTCAAGGTCCCTGACCAAGTTAAACTAAAACAGTTCTGATCAGATTTGGACCACACTTGCTGCAGGGTTAAGCAATACAAGAATAAATTAATTTTTTCGCCTGGAACGGAGTCCGGCTAGGTACTGTTTTTGGTCGAGTTTCTTTGTTTCTTTGTTCTTTAGCAACATTACGAAAAAACGGCTGAATGAAATGACATGAAACTTTCAGGATATGTGGGCATTGGTCCCACAAGGAAATGATTAAATTTTGGAGGTAATCGAGAGACCCTGAAAGGTCAAAATCAAGGTCATAGATCTCCAGAGGGCAATAACTTGAAACCAGTTGTTGATATATTTACTATTATCAACACACAGGAGGTCCCATATGGGCTTTCATTTCGCACCAATGACATTTGACCTTGAGTGACCTTGAAAGTTCAAACCCAAAGTCACAGATATTCAGCAGGCTATAACTCGAAACTGGTTGAAGATAGAGATGTTTGCTATTATCAGTTTGTAGTAAGTCCCATATGGTTTTTAACTGGTACCATGACCTTGGACCTTAAGTGACCTTGAAAGGTCAAACTCAAGCTCACGGATATTCAGGACTCTATAGCTCGAAACTCATTGAAGTTAGATATTTACTACTATCAAGATATAGGAAGTCTCATATGGACCTTCATTTGGCACTATGACCTTTGACCTTGAGTGACCTTGAAAGGGCGACACAAGGTAACGGATTATCACAGGACTATAACTTGATAACAGTTGAAAATGAAATAACTGCTGTCGGACATAGTTTGTTGTGCCTGGCATCACTTTTTCTCTTGCACTTCCCGTCTATCGATTCCAGTACGACTGATGTTTTATTTCTGCTCTGTACAAACGTATTTATTCAACTAAAAATAGTTTTTGGAAACTGTAGAAGTTAGACACTGCTTAAACCCTTGCATACGACAGGCTTTTATAATGTTTAATAGAACTGTCCACAAAGTCGCTAGAATAAACAAAACGGGCCGTGCCCGGACTTCAAGGAGTAAATCCTCCTCGTCAGTCACTCTGCTTACACTTTCGACAGATGTCTTCCTTAATCACAGATACTTTTCTTCTGATTTCTTACAGTGATAGTTCTAACCCATGGAGACAAATCTACCGGGTGGTCCATATATTACGCAACACAGTTCTCATGTATTGCAGTAACGGCTCAGTCAGTGTTACAATTATCTACATTGAATCATTTTATACTGCCTACAACCTTCTCACGCTTTACTGTGTATGTTTTTTAATTCCATTGACTACAGAGTTGATGAGCATTATCATGAAGTAGCCATAATGTCTTCGCAAAAGCAGACGGAGTCGTCCCTGCAACACACATGACGGGACAGGCAATTATTAGATCACCCTGTGTATGAAATTCCCTCTGTTCAGTACGATAGAACGTTTGACGTTGATGTTACCTTGAAAGTCTAAATTTTAACATTCTCTTCACCACTGTGCGTACCAGTACCAGTATATATTGTTCCCTGGCATGTCAACAGTTGGACATTTTCTTTAACCAAATTATAATACTTATTACGATAGTATATCATATACTTGTATTGCATAGCCGAAAGCAAGTACCCAGCTCTTTACTGTAAGTTCTGAAGCATATAACGAAAATAGAATCCAGTATTTGCTAGTTCTCTTTGTCGTTGCTGACTTCATGTTGTTGTGTGGGGCGCACGTTGCTCAAATTAAACATCAACGACGCAGCACTGGACGAAAAAATCATAGTCCGGGTCAAAAAATTACCGTACATCCTTGGAAAAGGAGGGGGCCAGGTGCCATATACTCAGAACAAGTTGCAAACAATGTAGATACACCATATCAAACACATATATACAATAGTTTTGGTTGAATAACTATGGCTCTGTGTGACTTGAAAACTTCAATAATTGCTGATTTCTCGAAATGCAAGTTATTTGATAACAATATGGTATAACTTCATAACCTGTGAATGTATTCCCAAACGGTTTGCAGTATTCACAAGAGTAATAGATGTAGTAAAATTATAAAGAGAAACCATTCTAAGTGACATATTATTTTCTTTTATTGCCTCTTATGAAAAAAAATATATATATATTTGCTCAGTCTATCACAAAAAAATATCCAGTACATACAGAATAGAGCAATCGGCAAAACAATGTTTACAAATGTAGCAGAACAGTTATATTACATTTTGTATAAAAGAAATGGTATATAATATAAATACAAAGAAAGCTATAACAACTATAGGAAGTACTCAAAACGGCTCTCGTGAATACACACAAAATTTGAATAAGGGCCTATACAAAAAGTTCAGCTTCAGTCACCTTCAAACTTGGCCAAAATGATCGTTATATAATCTAGTTTATTGTGTAAAAATCTCAGCTCAAAATCCTAATTTTTTATTTTCGACAAGATGCCACCCTCAGATGACCATCATAAACTGAGGTATCCCCACAGCTTCACTCTGTCAGTCAGATGAGGTATTTTACATTATATTCCCACAAGCCCGCTTTTTTTTCTTTTTTTCTTTTTAAGAATAGGAGAGATTTTTCGACTACTAAGGCATTTACATAATCAAATAACCTCTTTAACAACAAGATGGCTCCACCAGTATGAATAAAATCACTAGTAAAGACAAGAATAAAGAAAAAAAATATGTACTCAGACTATAGGGGTACAGAATACATAACCTAACAGTATTGAAGCCCGCGGCGAAAAGGGTAAGCAAAATGATTCACCAAAGAATGAGTGCCTTTTAAGTAACTCTCTCTCTCTCTCTCTCTCTCTCTCTCTCTCTCTCTCTCTCTCTCTCTCTCTCTCTCTCTCTCTCTCTCTCTCTCTCTCTCTCTCTCTCTCTCTCTCTCTCTCTCTCTCTCTCTCTCTCTCTCACACACACACAAACAAAAAACATTCAAGAATTTGGTCCCTCTACTGCACCACTTAACAAGGAAAATCTAAGATGGTCATTACATTCCAGGTATGTTTCCCAACTCTCTGTGTATGGACTTTATACCTTTTCTGTTTACCTTCATACTCCTTCTCCCTCTTCCCGTCTCTCTCTCTCTCTCTCTCTCTCTCTCTCTCTTACTGACTCGTATTTTCGTGGAATATGAAGCTGTCTGGTTCCTGTTCCTTAGCGACATCTTTAATATTTCACCTTCATATTCTTTTGTGTGATATTAACTGAAGTAAAGCGACTTTATAAAAATAAAATGAAAATACAAGGGATTATTCAGCAGTAATATGAACAAGCCAAATGACATCATTATTAGCCGCACCCACCCCTGCAATATTGTAAGGGAAAGGAAAAATAATATTGAAGCGGGAGGCGAAGGGGCAAATCATGGGGTTCCCAGCCTGTGTAAGCTTTGGTCCGGGTGAAAGGCTACTACTGTGCCAAAGCAATAATCATGGCTCTTCCACCCCCACCCCCACCGATCAATGACCCATGCGCGGGGTGCCCACCCGGGGTCCCACCCTACCTCAACAGTGACCGGGGTGAACGTCTTCCAGGATGCAAAGTTTCGTGTTCCTGGGTTAAAAACCATGACCCTGGCCATCCCCTCCCTCCTTGCGGGGCGATCCGTGGTGGTTTCACTCTTCCCAAAACGTGGCTGGGCTGAATATCTATCAATATGAAAAATTTATGTTTTTTAGTGAGAAAATTTTACAGAGTATGACTTTTTCCGAGAACATCCCCCTCCCCCCGTGGGTAACGGCGTGGTGCATGCAAATTTCCACCACGATACAAACAATCGTGTTCCTAGGTAAAGATCTGATCGTGCCCAACAGTTTCGAGTGGGACACCCGGGGACTGCCGAGGTGGCCCTGGGCTGTCCTGCCCGCATATTTCCGTTCCGTATACATATTCGTCTCATCACCGGGAACCCTCAGCCTGGAACGACGTTCGCCCCGTCGTATCAAAAGTAACCATAGGTTCTTCTCGAAAAAATGCTCAGTTTGTTTCCCAGGCTAAATTACTAATACCACCTAAACCTAACCTAACCAATCCTAACCTATCCCACCAGGGCTGCTTGGCTGAGGTGGTTGGCTGTGGTACTGAGATTCGCCCGAGGGCGAAGCCTACTATTGTGCAGTGTTTTGTTTTCCTAACACATCTCCCGTAAGGCCTGGACCCATTCTTCAGAAAGTACAGTAACTCAGTGAATGAATGAATGATATAGTGAGTGAGTACAGGAGTGAAACAGGAACAAGTACGGTCGTAGTCCACCCCTGTGGGTGTGGCAAAAATATATCGCTGCGTAAGAGGTACTCGGAAATCTACTCCAATTTAAATAGGGCTCATTATCTACATTTTTTTTTTTTTCGTACTTGCCGTAATTACTATTATCACGATTATCTGTCATAGGGATCAGTGCTGGGTGCCATAGGGGGCTTCGTTGCACCACTCCCTCATAGTTTTTTTTTTTTTTTTTTTTTTTTAACAAAAGGAAGCGAACGTGCAGAATATATCGCTATCGTAGCGGTGCTACGAAGTATCTAAAGTCACTTTTAATACAACCCATATTCTATCCTCAGCTTCTTTTATATAATCACCTGAATATTATTTCTTCATTTTCCTTTATTCCCTTCAAGGCGATGACATTTATCACATTGTATTCTTCATACGACCAGGATTGTAACTACTATGATTCGTTGTCTTATTCTCTGCTCAAATATCTTCGCTTAAGGAATTGTTGTCTTATTACATGAATACATGCCACTTGATCACTTAATATTCCTGGTGTTGAAAAGGGATCCCTTCACGTGGTGGCATCAATTTAACTAGCAGTGGAGCTTCCAGATTACACAAACATTCGTCAACTCCCTCCATGTCTAAGAAGATTTTGGAATGCAGGATAAGGTAACTTCCATTATAAAGCCCACTGTATTCACGTTCTGACAAGCCTGAGTCCACACCAACAGTAACAACAACCTATTATTTCTACTGAGAGGCATCTCCCATCACTTGGTGCCTCCTTATTGTTGCCTTGTGTTGTTGAGGTCTCTGTATTCAAGGATACCTGAAGAGATACTCGTACTTATGATTTTAGGAAAGTGAGATATGATTCTTTACTTTAGAAACGATTTGTATCCTTTCAAATGACGGCAAATCATATGCCAAAATTTCTCCTTGTCCCTCCCAAGAATGGGTCTGTAACACCGATCAAGGTGATGCATTCCAAATGCTATTGGTAATTTCGTGACACCATTTCCGTAGCAATTTAGTCTGCACATAATATCTTGGTATTCTCTTCTCTTAATTGTTACTGATAAGAACTATGTTGATATTAAAGCAATACAAATAAGTAAAATCTAGGACGAAGTGATACATTGCATCTCATGTCATAATACACGGACCCAATATGCATTAGCTGAAACTTCCCTGCAATTACAGTGTTTTGCTTCTTGACTCACTTTTTCCAGTTAATGAACAATATTGAAGTCGCAGCATTATTTGTGCGTATGCGAACTGCTGATTTCATTACACACTCTGCATAATGTATAGATAGTGATCGTTCTTATTCATCCAGAGATTTGTTACACGTTTGTTCCATGGTATGGTAATTATACTAGCGTATGAATGCCTGTCTGTAGGAAATAGCTTTAATCTCGAAAGGGATGTCATTATCAAATTGCCTTCAAATTATTTCGTTCTCCACCAATAAGTTGCCCACTTTCAAGCATGTACATTACAATTTTCGTTTTTTTCTCACTATCATAATATTTCTTGTGGTGTCTAAATAGGCGACTCCTAAGGCAGGCTAATATCCGTATAACATAGTGTGTAGCAGTTTACGATCAGTTTTACTGTTATATTATTTTTATTCAACGGCTTTTTCGTCCTGGTTTTCATCTTTTTTTCTGGCGTGTTTGATGAATTTCCATGTGAGAATAAGACAACTTTACGGCAGTGCATCGTTTTCATAGCAAGTCTTCGTGATTACCATCACTATCTTGTGTTAATCTGTTCCTTCACGTGAGAAGTGATGAAGAGATGCTATTTTGAAGCACGTTAAAGTGAAAAGAATTTAGTTTACTCGTTGGGTACATTTGTGCTGAAGGACAACAAAGAGTTGTATATTAATCACCTCGTATTATTTAACACTCTCAGTCGGACGACGTACTATTAATTTTATTCTTGCTCATCTCCAGTCGATGTCATTCATTATTTGGACTGATTTTTCGAACTGGAGGGGTCAGATAAAACCTTTATTAGCAATCATAAAATAAAGGAAGGAATAATGAAAAAGTAGCACAAATCCATAATATGGTTATATGGCACTAAGGCAGAAGGAAGTAGGGGAAATAAGTATGGTGTCGAGAGCAGTAAGAAAAGTAATAATATTGGAAATAGAAACAGTCGGAGAGTTATAAAATGAGAGGCTTTTCCTCAGACATACTTATCCTAAATTGAATATAACAAAAAATGAAAGTAGCAAGAATCAGACATGGAATCGACGTCACTTCAATACTTTATTCTGAAAATAGCCAAACCATTTCGTTCGTGTGAGGGAATATGTATTAAATACACGAGGGATGCGTAGAAAAAAATATATACTAGCATTGTTAAGTAATGTGCGGTAAGGATGTGTATGAATGAAAATCATTTACGACTATAGCGCTCTGGATCTTATTACAGGCATGAGTGCGAGCGCACACACACACACACACACACACACACACACACACACACACACACACACACACACACACACACACACACACACACACACACACACACACGCACACACACACACACACACACGTGCGCACACACACACACACACACACACACACACACACACACACACACACACACACACACACACACGTGCGCACACACACACACACATATACAAAGATTCCCTCCCTCACTCTCATAAACCCGTATCTGGTCGTTGTGTGGTCAAGGGAGTCTGAACAGAT
>NC_137012.1:9810092-10020092 GCF_032717465.1 Coenobita brevimanus
AGAATCACCTTAACAGTTATTGTCCTGTTTAGATCTAACTGCTCTAAATGGTTTCATATAGTCGATGTGCAAAGTGTGTCAATCAAATGTCAAAGTCACACTGCAAGGTTTAATTTCGTCCCCCATGAGTAATGATTACCAACATAAACAGTTTGGTCTCATTTTAGCCAACCCAGGTGGATGGGTGCAGAGTCAATCACTGAGTAAACCTATTTGGGTGGAGCAATAGAACAAGGGCAAGGTCAACTTAATCCAATTTTGTCCAATTTAGACCAAATATTGTGAAAGAGTGTTAGGTACGGCAGGAATAAAGGGATAACATTATGACAACAGTCGATCAGAGGCCTAAGTCACAGGGCAAGGTTAGATTTCCACCTATGTCTGTGTGTGATTAAAATAATTTAAAAACTTTTGATTTAATGTGGACCAGTCTTGACTGAGCGTTTAGTGTCAACGTAGGGACAGACCGATATGGAACAGGGGGTTAAAGATCAGCGTCACATGGCAACGTCATCTTAAAATTACATATATATAGTTATAGAGAGAGGAAAAAAAAAAAAAAGACTTTTTTTCTACTGTCTCCCTCATACTCTCTACGTTTGCTCCCATGGACATCTGCCTTTTGCCTTTTATTTCCCACCAATTCTTTCTTATTTCTTTGTCTAGTTTTTTGTTTTTCATACCCACCATTTCCTCATTTTTCCCCATTTTCGGGACCCTTTCTTTCGTGTTCAGTTTGAAACTTTTCTCTCTGCGTTATTGCTTTTGATTTCTTTCTCCTCCCATCGCCCATCATTTTATTTATATAATTTTATTCTATTTATTCATTTACTTGTATATTTCTTTGTCTCCTGTGTTTTCCCGTAGTTTTTCTGGTTCATTATCTTCACCTGCCTTTCATTTCCTTCACACTCCTTCATTTATATTCATTTCTTAGACGTCTCTCTTCTCCCTTCTCCCTCTGGCCGTTTTCTTCCAGTCTCATACCTTCAGATTCCTTTATCCATCTTCTTCGTTTTCCTTTATTCAATTTTTTTTTCCTGTTCTTCTTTCATCTCCTACATTTCCTATATTCTAACGTCGTTTTTCTCCTTTCGTTTTTGTGGTCCTTCATGTGTCTTTGCCTCTCATTTTTTTTTTTCATCCTTTTTCATTTTGTCTTCTCCCAGGGTTACATTCTACTTGGCGTTGGAGACTCTGTAGCACATTTTCCCCAGCAATGTATTTTGCCCATCTTCATGTGCTTATGCATGCTATTCATATTGCTTTAATATGGACACTGTTTGTATCAGTAATATGCAAGAGAATGATGAGATGTAATGTGAAGAATAAATCGCTAAGGAAAAGTGTGGCGGAATCTCTAAAACCATTTCAGATACGTGAGTTAGGAAGAAGTGCTGGAGAGCCTCCTACGCCCACGAGAATATGACCACACAGTCACAAGGGATGGAGAAAGAGACTTATATTTAGCAGGTTCCTTGACAAGAAAACAGGTTCAGCTGAGTAACACTGAGGAGAGAGAGAGAGAGAGAGAGAGAAGAAGAAGAAGAAGAAGAAGAAGAAGAGGTGAAGAGGAGAGATCACGGTTGCAGGGTAGACCAGGAGGAGTGGAGATGAGAAAGGAAAGGAAGGAGGGAAGAAAGGAAGGTGGGAGGGGATAGAAGGACAGGTGGAGAAGAGAGAGGAGGTGGAAGGGTGAGAAGGGGAAGGTGATGAGTAGATGAAAGGGGAGGAGAAGGAGTGTATGCGACAGCTGGATTTAAGACCGTGGCAGTGAACGGGGCTTGTAAGTTTTACTTATAAAATACAGAGAAAACCAATACAATGAGGGGTGAAGAGACTGGCAGGGAACGAGAGAGAGAGAGAGAGATGCAAAACATTCTCTTAGTTTATCTATGAGAGAAACCTTGACAATTCTGGAGGTAGGTATATCCTTCATTAGCCCTTTAAAATGTAGAGATGCTTTCAAACGGACACATGATAAGTCTGAAAACCACAAAATTGTTATATAACGACGCTCTCGAGCTGAGAGGATTAGCAAAGCATTTCCCTTGTTCTCTCTCTCTCTCTCTCTCTCTCTCTCTCTCTCTCTCTCTCTCTCTCTCTCTCTCAAGATTTACGTTTGAGTTATGGAGGAGTTTGTATTCAAAAATTTTTCAGGACCTATGTTACGGTATGGTGAGAGATTACCGGCATCCATTTCCTCTGTGTTCATGCATAGGCGTACGAGCCAGGGGGGCTGCAGACCCCCCAAGATTTGGGCAGACACAAATTTTTCGGGCAGAGTAGCCAATGTAGCAGGGCTATTCAACTGGCGGATCGTGAGCTAAATCCTGTCCTTGAGTGTTTTTTCTTTTCATATATGAAATTTTACATTTCCCTTAAAAAAAGAAATGCCATAACGGTCCTTTTCTGTACTTGTTAAAAATATTTCTTAATTCTTACTGTTTATAAATAAACTATCAGCCAGTGTTGACAGGCTGAGCTGGATGCTCGTGTCCGTACCGTCTGTTCGTAAATTACGTAATAGTGGACAGGCTCATAAGTCATAAACTGTACGTGTCTAGGACGGGAGAACAAGTACACACTATGCGTCGGCAGAGTCCCCAAGTCCCGCCCACCAGTTTGCTCAGGGCTTGAGTGGAAGCTGCACAGTGACATATCCGGACTTATTCTTTAAAATCCTTAAGTATCACACGATGGTCATGCAGGTGGGAAGCCGTGAAAAGTGTTCACGAGCAAATTGAGAGAATTGTAAAAGCTCTCATTCAGCTAGCAGATGATAAAGATCCCAAGACATACACTGATAGTCGTGCATTTCTTTCTGCAATCTGTGACTTTGAGTTCATTCTTGGACTCTGTATCCTCAAAGTCATTCTTTCAAACACCAACAGTCTGAGCAGATACTTACAGTCCAAAAATATGGATGTCATCACTGCTCGCCGAAATGCAGATCTTACCATCAGGACATTGGGAGAATGTCGTAATGATGATAGCTTTGACAAGATCTGGCAAAGGGCTGACCAAATCAGCCAAAACATATAATCTTGGATTGAAAACACAAGATTCAACTTCTGTGATGCACGGATACCTCGAAAAAAACCATCTCGTCTATTGCAAGCCCTTGTAGGAGAATTGACGGGGATGGATGCCCAACCACTGACACCAGTACAGCATCATCGTGTCAACACTTATTACAATTCAATTGACAAGGTCCTGTCAGAACTGGAAGTTCGTTTCAAGGGTAATGATCAAGATGTTCTGTGTGCTCTTGGTGCCATTGCAATAAGTGATTCACCATCACAAAGTGACTATGAACTAGTTGCAAACTTTTATGGCCTGGACAAGGATCTGATGGAAGCAGAACAGAGACTTTTCTATAAGCTTAAGCAAAGGCGACAAGGAGTCTTCCTCAAGACAGCATCAGATGTTGTCCAGTTTCTACACGAAAATGAAGTCAGAAATGGTACCCGAGTTCATGAAAGTTGTATCTCTTTTGGCTGTCATCCCTGCTACTTCATGTTCAGCAGAGAGGCCTTTCAATGGACTTCGTAAGCTGAAATCCTACCTTCGCAGCACCATGGGTTAAGCAAGAGTTAGCTGCCTAGCACTTATCAACATAGAGAGAGAATATGCTACTAGAGTGATTGAAGAAGATATGGACAAAATTATAGATGTTTTTGGAAAAAGAAAGGGACGTGAAAAATATTTTTTCTAACTTGATTTTTTCTGTAAGTCTTAACTTTATTATGGATAGGAAAAGAAGCACTTTATTTTTCTAATCATGTTTTGATTTAGTATGATGGTGAACTATAATTTAATGCAATTTTTAATAATTACTATATTTATACCATTCAACCATTGCAATTTATTTCAGTAACAACTATTATTTATTTAGTATATTACATTAAAAAGTATAACCCATACTAATTACTCAGTTCAATTTTATACTGTAGGCTTTATATAATACTTGTAATTGTGGGTGAAATTTAGCAGTTCAGTTAACCTTCATTTTTACATGGTGTGTAGAATAAATGTGCAATGTCTTCATGAAGTGTGGTTTCTTCCTTCACCCACACACACACACACACACACACACACATATATATATATATATATATATATAACTGCTTGGATTTACAGGCAAAATATATTTCGGGCAGAGAGAGTTCAGCCCCCCCAGATGAGAAGGATCCCGTACGCCTATGTGTTCATGTGGCATAGACGGAGCTACTGTCAGGCGTGGTGCAGAGGTACTATACTCGGTTCCACGGAGTCTGACGCACGGATTTTGCCAGCCTAGGACAGGTGGATTTGGTAATACTGCGTGATGCACTCGGGCGGTGATTGGTGGATTTCCGTTGTGTTTGAACGTGCACCAAATTAACTTTGTATTCCAAGGCCCTCATTGATTTGGAAAATACCGGAAAATACAGATGCAATTAAAGCAATGATAAATTTAATGATAAATATGTGCCTTTTAAATTACTAGAGATAAACCTGAACGACAATGATAACAAAACTAAGTAAAGTCGCGACTGGACGCATACGGACAACAGTCAATGACTGATTTAAATTCATTTCATTATGTTAGATATCGTCCACACTGCACGCGGTTTTATTATAGCAGCATAGTTCAACTATTATTCTCTCATGAGGTTTGCTTTTATCTTACGTTCCTTTCTTCCACCATTAACAAAAATTCGGTTCATTCTATAAGGATGTAATCCATTACGTTTCCGGCTCTCTGTCGAGGGGACAGAGGTACATGCTTGAGGAGAGGGCCCATGATGACCAGGGATAGGGTGTTCATCTGTCTGTCTGTATATGTCTCTAATGATACGAAAATGTTAGGGAAAATCAAACACCAAACTTAATCATGTAAGAAATAATTTTACTGAATCTGACTGGGAATAAACAAATGCAGATTTTTAAAGCTACTGTTACATATGAAGGTAATTAAAATGTGTATGTACACTATATGTATTGGGGATAGCATGTATTGGCCCCAGTATGTGTGTGTGTGTGTGTGTGTTTGTGTGTGTGTGTACTCATACAAATCATAATTATTAGAAGATAGGCTAAGCGTATCTAGGGTTAGGTTGTATATTAGTAGATGAGGTAATGAAGGGCATGGTGTAGACTGTAGACTATGACACTGTGTAGTAATGGTGGGAAAAACATTCCAGCCTTCACAGGACCTCGGAACCACCTTGCTATGAACGTCTGAATTCCCGCCACAGTTGCTTACTGAGTCCGTATGCGTCCACTCGCGACTTTACTTAGTTTTGTTATCATTGTCGTTCAGGTTTATCTCTAGTAATTTAAACGGCACATATTTATCATCAAAGATATCATTGCTTTAATTTGTATCTATTTCCGGTATTTTACAAATCAATGATGTGCCTTGGTTGGAATACAAAGTCAATTTGGTGCACGTTCAAACAACGGAAATCCACCAATCACCGCCCGAGTGCATCGCGCAGTGTTACCAAATCCACCTGTCCTCGGCTGGCAAAATCCGTGCGTCAGACTCCGTGGAACCGAGTATAGTTATAGTGAGCTAAAAATGTGAAGGTGTGGGTACAGAAAGGGAATTGTGTTAATCTTTATCTTGGTAGTAGTGACCAAGATCAACCCACACACGTTCGGTGATTTCTCTTAACAGCAAATTCTGTGTTCATCATGAGCCATTATCATCTCTGTTATAATGAGTGAACATTCACTATCATCACCATCACCATCAACACCACCACCAGCAACAACCTAACCATATTCCCTCTATCATAACTGGTATAAACAAGTTCTATCAACAGGAAGAAGCAAAAGTAACAAATTTATCCATATTGTCCAGAACCAATCAGCCCCACTTCATCATTCAGACAAAGAGAAGGATGCCTTCACGTGGCGGTACAAAGATACCTAGACGAATTCAGTGTCCAGTTATATAAACGTCCCTCTCCTCATAATGAGGATGGTGGACAGTTCAGAAAGGGCATCTTCAGCCTGCTATGCACTTGGTTGTTGCTCAGTTGAGTCTGGGAAACCACAACAACAATAACGACAACAGTCAAAATTCTCTACTTAATCCTTCCAACGCGAATAGGCCTACTTAATTTTTATTTTGCTCATGCCTGCCCCAATTGGAAGATGTTATATTTTGTGTTTATATCGCTATATCTGGACGGCTATACTGAATACATTCCCGTCCCACCCCATATCTAACTCACCCCACCCCTCCTCCATTTCTTGCATTGCTGTCAGCCCCTGTGTTATGGTGTCCCTTAGCGTCCAAATAAGGGGATAACATTAACTAAAGGAGGAACTCAGACTTTGATTAGGTTAATTGTGGTTGTAATTAACCCCTCTGGTATGAAAAGTCTTCCCAACCTGAATCAGCCGCCTGACAGGTAACACGAATGAAACGATTAACCCGTCATTCTAACTGAGGGTTTAAGAATAAGACATCCTGTACTGAAGGGGTAAATGAAGGCTGCCTCTATCCCATCCAGTTCGTAAAATCTTTCCATAGGTAAATATGAGGCTTACTGTCTGGAGGTAGAGCAAAAGAGGAAACACCTCATCAGACTAAAGTGGTTTGTAACACTAGTAGAAGCAAGAGATCTAGCAGTAGTAGTTGTGGTAGTAACCACTCAGCCAGTCAATCAATCGTCTTTATTTCGTTTCTCACGATACATGAAATATAATACATTTCATCGCCATAAATACTATGGATAATCTTTTAACAACTGAATCTAATAAAATATTTACATTAAATATATCCTTAACAATCAGATCAAGGAATGGATCAAATTTCATTGATACAAAAAAAAAAAAAAAAAAAAAAAGGACAAACCCATATATACAATTTTGATACCTCCACATACACTGTCAACTTTTTTTTTTCTTTTTTATGCGAGGAAGAAGGAGCCAAAGGCCATGAGCCAGCAAAAACAGTTCCCTCCAAGAGAAAAACAAAATACAATAGAGAGCCAAATTCAAGATCCGATCATTTTGAGATGCCTGGACACACTGCGTTTGAAAGACTGGAGATCATAGGCAGCAGGAAATACAGACAGAGGGAAACAGTTCCAGAGTTGACCTGTTGCATAAATGAAGGACTAGGAGTAACGGTTAACTCTTGCATTAGAGAGTTGGACAGAAAAAGGATGAGAGTTTGCTACTAGACGGGTGCTACGCGCCCGTCTTAGAGGTGGATGAATGCATGCAGGCAGTTCAGAGGAGCAGTGACCATTAAAGTAGTGATAGAAAAGAGATAAAGATGCAACAGTGCGGCAAAGAGACAGAGGTTGAAGGAAGTCAGTAAGAGGAGGAGAGTTAATGAGACGAAAAGCCTTTGACTTCATCCTATTGAGAAGAGCTGTATGTGGGGAGCCTCCCCACACATGAGAGTTGTACTCCACACAGGGACGGATAAAACCCCTGTTTAGAGTCAACAATTGTGCAGGGGTAAAGAAAGAACGGAGTCGGCTTAGCACACCTAATCTCTTGGAAGCAGATTTTACAAGAGATGTAATATGATCTTTCCAAGATAAGTCTCGAGTAAATGAAACCCCAAGCATGTTCAAGGATGATGCAGGATTAAGCTGAATATTATTAAACATTAGTGGGTATACCTGTGGAAGATTTCTTTCGGGTTGATTGGTATAAGAACTGAGTCTTAGATGCATTAAAAACAACCATATTATTTTTACCCCAGTCAGAGATACGAGCCAAGTCAGACAGGTGTGCCATAGCCTCATCCCTTGTTTGTTGAAGTAACTGCTGAGATGGGCGTTGCGGGAACCGAATGGAGAGGTGAAGGGTGGAGTCATCAGTGTATGAGTGGATAGGGTTACATGTACAGCTTAGAAGATCATTGATGAATAAAAGGAAGAGAGTTGGTGATAGGACACAGCCCTGAGGAACACCACTGTTGATAGATCTAGGAGAAGAACGATGGCCGTCTGCAACAGTAGCTATAGAACTACCAGAAAGGAAACTATAGATGAAGGCACAGATAGAAAGATAGAAACCGTAAGAGGGCAGTTTGGAAATTAAAGATTTATGCCAGACTCGATCGAAAGCCTTTGAGATGTCAAGTGCAATGGGAAAGCTTTCGCCAAAGTCCCGAAGGGAGGATGACCAGGAGTTTGAAAGGTAGGTGAGAAGATCACCAGTGGAGCGTCCCTGACGGAACCCATACTGACGATCAGAAAGAAGATTGTGATAGGAAAGATGCCTTAAAATTTTTCCATTGGGAATTGACTCGAAAACTTTTGAAATATAGGACGTTAAAGCAATTGGACGATAGTTGGAGGGTTGGGAGTGGTCACCCTTCTTTGGGACTGGCTGAATGAGGGCAAACTTCCAGCAAGAAGGAAAGGTACAAGTTGACAGACAAAGGCGAAAGAGTGCCTAGGCAGGGTGTAAGCACAGAAGCACAGTTCTTGAGAAGAACAGGAGGGACTCCATCAGGCCCATATGCCTTGTTGGTATTGAGGCCAGTGATGGCAGAAAATACATCAGCTGAAGTAATTTTAATGTCAGCTATGAGGAAGTCAGAGGGGGGAAGTGATGGAGGAACAGCACCGGAATCGTCTAAGGTGGAATTGGTGGAGAAAGTCTGTGTGAAGAGATCTGCTTTATTAATAGAAGAAATAGCTACAGAACCATCAGAGTAGAAAAGAGGAGGGAAGGATGATGAGGTAAAGTTGTTAGAAAGGTTGTTGGCAAGGTGCCAGAAGGAGCGGGAAGAATTCGAGTTGGAGAGTTGAAAGCATTTAGTACGGATGAAATTATTTTTAGCAGAGCGAATAACAGACTTAGCACGATTTCGGGCATATTCATAATTAACGTTAATTCCACACCGCTTTTTTCCTCATGGTTTTGTTCCCATTGAATTCTAGCATTTATAATGTCCATAGTGTTATCCAGTATATCTATCTCATACTTATCATAAAAATACTTCAATAAACGAGGAACAGGGTGGGCAGAGGACTGATAAAGTAACCTACAAACTACATTATTCCTCCTACATAAGGCTTTAAAATATCTAGCTTGTACAAGGGCAACATGGTGTCTAAGTAAAAGTAGTCCTGCTGCCTTGTATATAGGATGATTACTTATTAATCTTGGAACATTATATATTTCCTTAAGAGTATTTGCAAATGCACTTTCAAAGCTCTGAATACATTGCTCCTAAGCTTATCTTTCATATTCTAATGATTTAAACCATAGTTAGGCACACAGTATGCTTTAAACAAATACAGTAACGTCCGTGCATTAACATTCTTAAATTTTCTAATTACTGAATAAAATTTAATATGAGTTCAGTCTGAAAGAAATATCATGATTATCAGAGAAGTTGTCTCGAATTAAATGGCCTAACTACTTGTATTCATTCACTACTTCATACCTATTTAAATAACGGACACTTTGTGCCTGTTTCTTATTATATTGAAATACAGTATTACAATTTTTTATTTATCTTTGTTAATTCTAAAATTCAAGCTATTAAAATTCTGTTCAAATATGCCACACAAATATAAAATATGCTCCTCACTGTCAGCTAGTAAAGCATATATCATCAGCATATACAATTGCATTCAATCTTACAACCCCATGGCAGCAACCCACATCAGTTTCAGAGTTTTTAAAACATTATCTATGCACAGTTTAAAAAGTAAAGAGAGAGAACTCCTCCCTGCCTCACTCCTCGATTAATTATATAATACTTTCCTTTACTCCCATTTCAAGTAATTCTTGCAAACTGATTTCTTAAATATCTCATTAAAATTAATGGTAAGTCAGGGGAACTCCATTCTCCAGTTAAATATGACCCAATTTAAAATGATTAATATTATCAAAGTCCTTTGATACATCCGTAAAAGCAATATATGGTATTCTGCCTCCTTTTGTGTAACAGTAGTAGTAGTAGTAGTAGTATAGTCGTAGTAGTTGCTGTAGCAGCAGCAGCAACAACAGTAGTAGTAGTAGTGATAGTAGCAGTAGTAGTAGTAGTGATAGTAGCAGTAGTAGTAGTAGTAGCAACATCAGCAGTAGTAGTAGTAAGAGCAGCAGAAGCAGTAGTATTAGTAATTGTTGTAGTAGCAATCAATCAGTCATTCAGTCAGCTGTATTTCGTATCTCTCCATACATAAAAAAAAAAAAAATACATTTCATCATCATAAAAGAAGTAGTAGTAGTAGTAGCAGTACCGTATAAGTAACAGTAGTAGTAGTAGTACATATATATACAAATTACTGTACATTTACACATTACATAGTAGGTGATGTACTGTACAACTATGTACAACAGAAAAAAAAAATCATATTAAAAGTAATGGTAAAGAACTGAGGACATCAGGGTGCACATACACATTAAGAAGTAAAACACTTAGCCTATTAAAAAAAAACAGCATCAGTAAAATATAAAAAAAAAAGGTCCAGGGTAAAAAGTAAAAGCTACCCTCAATAAAATAAAAAAGAAGTCCTAGGTGAAATATAAATAAAATAAAAAAAACAAAAAGGCCCAAATAGAATATAATAGCTATCAGCCATAAAAAATAAAAAAAAGTTGCGGTAGTACGAGTAGTAGTAGTAGTCAATCAGTCAATTTTTTAATGCTTATACATGATACAAACGTGTTACGTATGTTACAAGTGCTTCCTCAAATAAAATAAGAACAACCAGAACATTTGCCCACGAATGCTTATGCCTACCTTCACTAAAAAAAATTAGATCAATAATCTTTGTTAAAATAAAATGGGTGCAATTCAAATATGAGGTTTTATTCGGAAGTGTTGTCCAAGTTCAAACTGTTTCAACTTAATGTATCAATTTGCTCCTCTTGTATGCCAAAGAAATTGTGTGTGTGTGTGTGTGTGTGTGTGTGTGTGTGTGTTTTCCAAGGAGGCATAAATTATAGGATATGGGAAACTGTTCTCTGAATAAAGTCCTATGGCAATTGGAGACATATCACTGCAGATTTGCCAAAACTAATCCAATCCTGGATACTGCCCAAAATGTTTCGTTGCAATTTGCCCACTTGATTTTGAGATTTTGGTAAAATACACACACACACACACACACACACACACACACACACACAGGCGATTACATTATCGTCTCACTAGGCGGGCTAGAATAAAAAGAAAAAGGTACGTTTTATCGATCAGTTAGATAGGCTAATTAATATAAAACTGACATCACGTAATATGTAATAATAGATTCATATCTAAGTATACTGTATATTTCATGGAATGTCGAAGTTAACAACTGTTAGTCATTATGGGTATACATGAACTTAGATGCATTAAAAATATAGCGCAAGAATGAAAAGTGAATGTAGGCTTACAATGGAATACGCGACATATGTATGAATCACTTAAAAAGACACCGTATTAAAAAAAAAAAAATACTCATATGTACAGAACCTAAAACACAGCAATTCTTAAGCAACATTTCTCCTTAGCTCGCACCTTTGTACCCATCTTACTCGTACCTGAATCACATCGGAGTCATTAGTATCTAGTGTAATACAGTTAACAGTTGTAAACGAAGACTGCATTTTGTAGATACAAATCTGTTTTGCAGCTCATAAGACATATTTCCGAAGCTATGTTTATTTTACTCTGGATTCTTGTATAGTTTCTAGCTAGTCAGACGGCTATGTGATGACTCAGAATGAATGCACTACATCTCTGTGCAGCTTCGTGATTGCATGAAGAAAAACCATATCAATAATTCTTTTTATAGCATTGTTAAATGCAACTTTAAATGGTTTAAAAATCCTCATTTTATGTGTTTTCTCAGTATTCCATATAGACATCCCATAGTCTGGTTTACAGAATACATTAAATACGAAAAGCAAAGGCCTCAATGATAAATCTTAACATTTTTGTTACAGTTAAACCTAATATAAAATACTGAATCTGAGTACTGCATCACTCGTGTCCAACAAATTGCTCTACATGTAATGGTCAAGATAGAAGTAGAAGTAGTAGTAGTAGTAGTAGCAAGAGCAGCAGCAGTTGTAGTACTTCTAGTAGTTACAAGCGAGCAAGCGATGTTTGCTCTCAGTTAAGTTTGGAAATGAGTGGCTCGGCCCGACCCTGCGCTACCCGGCCCAACCCGGCCCGATTGTCACGCTAAGCAGAAGCTAATAACTTTACTCCTATGCAAAGTAAAGTTGAACTTCTTCCTGTGCGGGATACATTCATTCAATAACTTTTGTTAACAACTAAGTACTCGCCCATAAAAGCGTAAGAACCACTTGGAAGCTCGAGTTCTCTAAGGGAGTGTTCGGCTACAATCGGTGAGCGCCTCAAATACGAAATCAGATTAAAACAGTTATTCCTTCGTAACATAGTTTTCGGGCAATAACTCCATCAATTAAATATCGGAGATTATACCTATAATTTTACATTACGTTTTTGCCATGTTTTGATAATGTGCATGTGTGTGTGTGTGTGTGTGTGTGTGTGTGTGTGTGTGTGTGTGTGTGTGTGTGTGTGTGTGTGTGTGTGTGCTCGCGCGCGCTGTGTGGGTGTGTGTGGGTGTGGGTGTGTGTGTGGGTGGGTGTGTGGATGTATGTGAGAGACTGTCCTTCGTGCCAGTAAATTTTTCATGGTTCAGCCACCATCATGATGAAATAAAAAAGGAGAGAGAAATTGTGAAATGGCGCTTGCTCGCTCGTCACGTACTCACAAAGCGCACTTTACTGGTAGTAGATGTAATAGTAGTTGCATACCCAGAGTCATGTAAATGTGAACCCATTGGTACTGCAGTCTGCAGTTACGGTCCTTCTTTGGGGGGATAGGGAGGGTATTATTGCCCGCCTTACGAGGCAGAGCAATAATGTTTTTACCTTCCTGTGTGTGTGTGTGTGTGTGTGTGTGTGTGTGTGTGTGTGTGTGTGTGTGTGTGTGTGTGTGTGTGTGTGTGTATCTGTTCCCTTTATATTTCATTAACGGCTTGAGCTACAGTATCAAAATGAAACTTCAGGGTATCAAGATATGGCCAAAATCTTGGCCGATTCCGAAAATGGGCACTCGGGGCCAACATCAAGGTCACCAAAATGGCTGCCAAAGGTCAACTAGTTTTTATCGCCCGCCTTTAGCACCATTATATCTCATTCAACGGCCTGTTCTATCAACATGAGACCTTCAGAGTATCAAGATATGGCCAAAATCTTGGACTTGGCCAACAGCATATTCTGGCGGGAGATTAGCATTCGGCTCCCGAAAACTTTTCTTTCATTGAGGGATGTTTGTATACCAAGCAGCTCCACCCCTTTCATATTGGTTACCCAGCATGAAAACGTTCCTGTCTATCATCGTTCCTCTCCAGTACTAAAATGGCTAAAGAAAATGACATACATAATATTTTTTCCCATTCTATTTTTTATCGGTACTTCTGTGCATTCCGTATTTTCCTCTACTATTTAGGAGTTAAAATATCACTCATAATTTTCCTTTCCAGATTTAAATAGACTGCTTCACGTTGTATTCAATCTTTCCCGTTATTTTTTTTTTTAAATACTTCATGGCCGTCCGTCTCTTTTCCTTCCTCCCTTTAACTGCAGAGATTGATGAGGCTGTGTGTGTGTGTGTGTAGGCTGGAAGCAGAGGAACGGGACGACTACCTCTTTATTTATATAGTTATATGTCCTATTATTTTCATTATTTGTTAATTCTCAGTGTAATCATCATCTTTCTCTGAAATCTCCATTCTAGGAGATTTCAATGTTCACCACCACCTTTGGCTCTCCTCTCCTTTCACGGATCCACCTGGCGAACAAGCCTACATCTTTTCTATCCTTAATGACCTAGAGCAGCTTGTACAGCACCCTACCCGTATCCCTGACCGCCTTGGAGAGAGCTCCAACATACTTGACCTCTTCCTCACAACTAATCCTTCTGCTTACTCTGTTAATTTTTTCTCTCTGTTGGGCTCCTCCGATCACAACCTTATTACCTTAACTTGTCCTATCACTCCGGTACGGCCTGTGGACCCTCCAGGGAAGCGTCGTCTGTGGCATTTTGGAGCCGCGGACTGGGAGGCCCTCAGGCAGTACTTCTTTGATTTTCCCTGGAATGATTATTGCTTCCATGGCCGGGAGCTATCTGAGTGTCCCTTGCGCATTACGGAGGTTATTCTCTCGGGCATAGAAGATACATTCCTTTCTCATATCCTTTGACTAATGCAAGAAAGCCTTGGTTTAATCACGCTTGTTTTAATGCTGTCCGCAACAAGGAGAGGGCCTACAAAAGGTACCGGAGCCAACCCACCCCTGAATCACATCATCTTTATGTTTCTGCCCGGAATCGTGCTAAGTCTGTTCTACGCTCTACTAAAAATAATTTCATCTATACTAAATGCTCTCAACTCTCTAACTCGAATTCTTCCCGCTCCTTCTGGCACCTTGCCAAAAATATTTCTGACAACTTTACCTCATCATCCTTCCCTCCTCTTTTCTACTCTGATGGGTCTGTAGCTATTTCTTCTACTGATAAAGCAGATCTCTTCGCACAGACTTTCTCCTCCAGTTCCACCTTAGACGATTCCGGTGCTCTTCCTCCATCACTTCCCCCCTCTGACTTCCTCATGACTGACATTAAAATTTCTTCAGTTGATGTATTTTCCGCCATCACTGGCCTCAGTACTAACAAGGCGTATGGGCCTGATGGGGTCCCTCCTGTTGTTCTCAAGAACTGTGCTTCTGTGCTTACACCCTGCCTAAGCAAACTCTTTCGCCTTTGTCTGTCAACTTGTACCTTTCCTTCTTGCTGGAAGTTTGCTCTCATTCAGCCAGTCCCAAAGAAGGATGACCACTCCCAACCCTCAAACTATCATCCAATTGCTTTAACGTCCTGTATTTCAAAAGTTTTTGAGTCAATTCTCAACAGAAAAATTTTAAGGCATCCTTCCTATCACAACCTTCTTTCCAATCGTCAGTACGGGTTCCGTCAGGGACGCTCCACTGGCGATCTTCTCACCTACCTTTCAGACTCCTGGTCATCCTC
This sequence comes from Coenobita brevimanus, assembly GCF_032717465.1. Classification (NCBI taxonomy): domain Eukaryota; kingdom Metazoa; phylum Arthropoda; class Malacostraca; order Decapoda; family Coenobitidae; genus Coenobita; species Coenobita brevimanus. The sequence goes on from NC_137012.1 coordinate 9,825,121, forward strand.
CTTTCGGGACTTTGGCGAAAGCTTTGCCATTGCACTTGACATCTCAAAGGCTTTCGATCGAGTCTGGCATAAATCTTTAATTTCCAAACTGCCCTCCTACGGTTTCTATCCTTCTATCTGTGCCTTCATCGCTAGCTTCCTTTCTGGTCGTTCTATAGCCACTGTTGTAGACGGCCATCGTTCTTCTCCTAGATCTATCAACAGTGGTGTTCCTCAGGGCTGTGTCCTATCACCAACTCTCTTCCTTTTATTCATCAATGATCTTCCAAGCTGTACATCTAACCCTATCCACTCATGCGCTGATGACTCCACCCTTCACCTTTCCATTCGGTTCCCGCAACGCCCATCTCAACAGTCACTTCAGCAAACAAGGGATGAGGCTATGGCACACCTAGTGTCTGACTTGGCTCGTATCTCTGACTGGGGTAAAAATAATATGGTTGTTTTTAATGCATCTAAGACTCAGTTCTTACACCCATCAACCCGACAAAATCTTCCACAGGTATACCCACTAATGTTTAATAATATTCAGCTTAATCCTGCATCATCCTTGAACATGCTTTGGGTTTCATTTACTCGGGACTTATCTTGGAAAGATCATATGACATCTCTTGTAAAATCTGCTTCCAAGAGATTGGGTGTGCTAAGCCGACTCCGCTCTTTCTTTACCCCTGCACAATTGTTGACTCTATACAGGGGTTTTATCCGCCCCTGTGTGGAGTACAACTCTCATGTGTGGGGAGGCTCCCCACATACAGCTCTTCTCAATAGGGTGGAATCAAAGGCTTTTCGTCTCATTAACTCTCCTTCTCTTACTGACTCCCTTCAACCTCTGTCTCTTCGCCGCACTATTGCATCTTTATCTCTTTTTTATCGCTACCTTAATGGTCACTGCTCCTCTGAACTGTCTGCTTGCATTCCTCCACCTCTACGACGGGCGCGTACCACCCGTCTGGCAGCAAACTCTCATCCCTTTTCTGTCCAACTCTCTAATGCAAGAGTTAACCGTTACTCCCAGTCTTTCATTTATGCAACAGGTCAGCTCTAGAACTGTGTCCCTCTGTCTGTATTTCTTGCTGCCTATGATCTCCAGTCTTTCAAACGCAGTGTGTCCAGGCATCTCAAAATGATCAGATCTTGAATTTGGCTGTGTATTGTATTTTGTTTTTCTCCTGGAGGGAACTGTTTTTGCGGGCTCATGGCCTTTGGTTCCTTCTTCCTCACATAAAAAAAAAAAAATCACTGTCATCAGAAGCATTGACAGAGGTACAAGTTATACCTAACTTTAGAAAAAATAATCAGAAGTACTACATATTTGTTGATTTTCGCATACACACACACACACACACACACACACACACACACACACACACACACACACACACACACACACACACACACACACACACACAAATGATTACAAAGGGAAACAAGCAACGCAAGACCAAATGGTCTTTTTGGAAATGTACTAGTCATACCTAACTATAGAATAAAAATAAAAAATGCTACACATTTGTTGAATTTCGCATACATACACACACACACACACACACACACACACACACACACACACACACACACACACACACACAAACGAATACAAAGGGAAACAAACAACGCAAGACCACATGGTCTTTTCGGGAATGTTTAGTGCATAGAAGACTGCCTAGAATATTCTATAGCAAAGCAAGCAGGTTCCCACACCCTATTTGCTTTTCTTAATGGAGACTGTAATCAACCTCTTAACTGCAAGAATCTTGCTGGAGCTTTAGCCAGGTAAGGCGCCTCAGCTGAATGTGTCCTCCAAAAGATTTGAATCTGTCTAGTTCAAATAAACTTCTCAGAAGGTGCTGGTCAGGGACGAGTGGCTGGTCACCCTCACATTTATGTCTAAACTGGATAGCACCGACCTGGACCCCTACGCTACTGACTCGACGACAAACTATTGGATATATGGCGGAAGGGCTGCATCTTATTACAGTATATCTATATCTATCTATCTGTCTATCTATCTATCTATATCTATCTATCTATCTATCTATCTATCTATATACATATATATATATATATATATATATATATATATATATATATATATATATATATATATATATATATATATATATATCATGTGGACGTGGCCACAATAAGAGTCGGGCTGAAGGGGATAAAAATGATTATTTTCCTTCGCAAATATTTTGTCTCACGTCTTCTGTACCTCATACTTTAAAGCCATTTACTTCTCCCAGCGTTTCTAATTCTCTTCATTCACCATTACACCCCCTGCTCTCCGTCCCTCATTTTTCAACCCCTTCCACTTACCTCTATTCACACTCTTCCCTTCATATCTCATTTCTTTCTCCCCATCCCTTGGCCTCCATCTTCATTTCCTCTCTTGTTCTTTTTTCTCTACCACATTATTCTAATTTATATAAGTTTTTTTTTCTTTCCACTCCATTTCATTCCCTATCTCGCAAAAGATATTTCTTATTAATTCCCTCCAGTGCGGCTTCCTTAGTTCCACCCGATTTCCTTCCTTCATATTTAGCATCTCATCTTCTATTTTCGCATCTCAATCTTCAGCCCTTTCCATTTCATTCACTACTCACCTCCTTCATCTCCATGCACCCTTTTAATGTCTTCTCTTTTTCCTTTTCTCATTCCTTTCTCCTCTCCTTCCTCATTCCCTCCCTCCCGCATCTCTCACTTTTCCCTTCCACCGTGACTAAGAAGTTACCAGCCACAAACCTCACGTACTGTATGTCTCAATCAGGAAGGGAGGAGGAGAGGTGGGGAGTGACTTTGATGGAGGGGGCGAGGGGGACGGAGGAATAGAGAGAAGGGTGAATGAAGGCAGGGAGCAGTGGAGAATGAAAGGATAGATGGAGGAAGGAATGATGGAGAGGAAAGAAGAAAGTTGGGGAGTAACAGATACGGAGGGAAGAAAGGAGAGTAGGGGGAGGGAGGGAGAGAGAGAGGAATGATGGGTTAAAAGGATGGGGGAGGAGGGTGATGTGGATGCAAAAGATGTAATAAATCTAGCTAAATCAAACTTTCTTCAAAAGCAAACATCAAAACTACTTAACAACCCTAGTGACAATAGAATATTCTGGTCAACTCTTAATTATTTCAGTAATAACTTTAACAAATCATCATCCATTCCCCCATTGAAATCTTCAGATGGCAACATTACAAATGACCCACGTGCAAAAGCAGATATTTTTGCCAGTACATTTGCCAGAAATTCTACCATAGACGATGCCAGCCAGAATGTCCCATTACTAGAACTTGACTCCCGAAATTGTTCCACTTAAAATACAGACAAGATACGTAAAATTCATCGTAAACATTTTACCCACCAACAGAGCTCCAGGCCCAGATGGAATTCCGCCAATTGTTTTGGAAAAGTGTTCCTCTGAACTTGCCTCCGTTCTAGCTAAATTATTCAGACTATACATACGTACTTCTTTATTCCCAAATTAATGGAAAGAAGCCAATATCCACCCAATTCCGAAGAAAGGAAGTTCCTCTGACCCCTCTGATTACAGACCAATAGCAGTCACATCTTCTCTTGGTAAGGAATTTGAAACTTTAATTAATAAGCGCATTGTGAAACATCTTGAATCCAACAACTTAAATAGTGATAGACAATATGGTTTTCGCTACGAAAGATCCACGATGGACATACTCAATCTCCTAACTCATACCATCCATCAACCAATTGACCTACATAGAGAAACTCATGCAGAAGCCCTTGATATTTCTAAAGCTTTCGATAGAGTATGGCACCGTTCCCTGCCGTCCAAACTCCTTTGCTATGGACTAACCTCTTTAGTTCCTTTGATCTCCTCATATCTCAGTGACAGGAAAATAAGAGTAAAAGTAGATGATGTATATTCCAATCTCCACTCAATTAACTCCGTCGTGCCGCAGGGATCAGTTTTGGCCCTAACCCTGTTCCTGGTTCATATTAATGATCTCTTATCTGTCACCCACAATCCCATCCACTAATATGCAGATGACTCAACACTACACAGTTCATTCACACTCAGACACCCATTTATAAAATCTAATATCTATACATCTCAACTCATTACAGCCATCTCCATAAATCAAGACCTATCTACGATCAGTGAATGAGGACAAAACAACCTTGTCTCATTTAATGCTAGTAAAACTAAATGTATACAATTTACTAATAGACAGATATTGCCAGATTCGTACATTACCTTCAGTACTACTTATATTCCCATCTCCAAAAGTATTGAAATTCTCGGCGTCTTACTTAACAATACCCTCAGCTGGACCTCTAATATTAGATCACTTGCTGAAACCACCTCAAAGAAACTTGGATTAATGTACAGAGTCCGTAACTACTTCACTGACGAGCAGTTAGCTATAATTTATAAAAATCATGTGCGCTCTCAGCTTGAATATTGCTCACACTTGTGGAATGGATGTGGAGAGGTTCCATTAAAACAACTAGACAAAATTCGGAATAAAGCTGTTAGAATTATTAACAACCCTGCCATTACAAATAAACTACCTCCCCTACAAGTAAGAAGGAATGTTGCCTCTCTTGCATTATTTTATAGATATTTTTATGGCAAATGCTTAGACGAAGTTGCGTCCATGGTGCCACCTCTCCATGCCTGCCCTCGTGCTACACGGGGATCTGGTAGAGCTCATGACTGGAATGTCACTCAGCCATATTGCAGAACTTCTGCCTATCAGAATTCTTTCATTGTCCTTACTGCATCTCTTTGGAACTCGCTTCCCCAGAGTTGTTGCCCTCTAACCTTCAACCTACAGCTGTTCAAGCCTAATTGTTAAGGATAATTTATGAACAGAGGACACTAGTAATCTGGTGTATGGATTATTCTTTTTTATTCACTTGTTTTTCCTTCCTCTGTTCTGTTATTTAAAAAAAAAATGTAGGATGAAGGGGAGGTGTGGGACGACGGTGGAGGTGGTAGGATGAAGGGGAGGTGTGGGACGACGGTGGAGGTAGTTGGATGAAGGGGAGGTGTGGGACGACGGTGGAGGCAGTTGGATGAAGGGGAGGTGTGGGAAGAAGGGAGAGAAGGATGAGGTGGGACGGAGATTTTGACAGGAGGAGAGACGATTGGAGTGAATGTGGAAAATAATAATGGGTTAAAAGGGTTGAGAGATATGGGAGGGAAGTGAGACTCGGGAACTGTACTTGTGTTTTAAAATCCATTTGCAGTCCATATTTTGTATCACCAGCTCCCCTTACATTACGTGGGTAAAGAAGGGTGAGAGGGGTGGCTCAGAAAAATGGATGAAGGAGAAAATAGTTACATACTTTATAGCAAGATGGAGAAGTAGAGTAAAACATGGGAAAGACAACGATTGTAATGAACAAGCAGAAATTGCAAAAGGAAATGTAAATAAAACTAAATAAGGAGGGTGAGGGTATGGGAGATGAAAAATTCCGGAAGGAATGCAATACAAGGAAAGGTTGGAAAAATAAGAATAAACAAGCGAGAGTGAAAAATGGAGAGACAAAGGGGAAATGTGTTAAAGCTGGCCATGGGTAGAAAATGAGAAGCAAGGGCTGAACAAAAGCAGAAAAGTGAGAAACACGAGAGTAGGTCAATAAACAGACAGGAAAAAGGAAGAAGGAAATGAACAAAAAGAAGAATCGAGAGAAGGAAGGAAGAAGACAGGGAAGGACGAAAACAAGGGAAATAATTACAAAAAAAAAAAAAAAGTAGATTATGGAACTAGGAAGGAATTAGGGAAATATGGAGGGAAGGATGAATGAACACTGATTATATAGAGATACAAATTAATATACGAAAAGGAAAAGAAGAATAAGTAAAGAAAAAAATTCGGTAGAGAGAAAACGAGCGTGAAGAAAAAGAAGTGAGAGAAAAATTAACGATGCCGTAAGACTTAAAACTTGACAAAACAAGAAGCGGTGCCAAGGCACAGCAAACCCGTCCCCGGCAGTCGTATTAGTGCTGATGTATAAACACAATAGGATATCTAGTGAAAGATGTCATGTCAAATTTGGAGTAAATCGAATAGAAAAACCAGTATTTTACAAAGGAAAAATCATCCGATATATTACCACTATGATGGGAATCGAACCCGGGACTCTCAGGCGTGAGCCAGGCAGATCCAGTATACCACCACCAGATACAAAGTTATCTCATATTGTCACAATCTTGTAACCAATGTCCCTCCGCCAACACTGTGGGCCTGAAGAGGGTGAGGTAACCCCCTGGCACTCTGGCAAGTACGGTAGATGCTTTAAATCTATCCCAAGCACTTACGGCAAGTCAGAATGTATAGTGAAACCTGCACTTTATACAGAAAAACTCATCCAATATATATGGAGTAGTGGACTGCTGCCTGGCGTTCATCTGAAAGTCCTGGGTTCGATTCCCGACATGGTGGTAATTTATTGGATGATTTTTCCTGTGTATAATACAGGTTTCTCTCTTCATTCTCAATTGCCGCAAGTGCTTGAGATAGATTAAAAGCATCTACTTACCAGAGTGCCTGGGGGTTATCTCAGTGTCTTAGGCTCACAGTGCCTCTGTTGTACAGCGAGTTCCTGAATCTCCACCTAGACGGTGAATTGGCGAAGAGGGCTTACAGCAAATAGCAGCGTTTTGATGTTCATCACAGGCGACCAGACTTTCTTTTCGGCTCCCCTTCACTGACCAGTATTTTCGTTCATTTTTCTAGGCTTATGTTTAATTAGCTTTTGAATGAGCGAGTGAGTGTATTCTCTTGTTATTTAAATTCATGAGTCCCCTAGTGACCGTGAAATTCCCTTTTTGAATTCATTTTGAGATTTGTATAACGTAAATTTATTATATTGTAATCACTAAATTTACAGTTCTTTTCTTTGAGGTTAATGTAATTAGAAGCGTGTTTTATTTCGCAACATTAAGCTGATTTCAATCTGCTGCTCCTAGTTTGCACAGACTCCTTACATTATTCATAACTGGTACTTGGGCCAGATCTTTTGTATCAGACTTGAATCCGTTGTGCCAGCCAGGAGTTAAGCACCGGTAAGAACCTGTTTATTATTATTAGCATTAGTTATTGATTGTCAGGGGCGGAGTCACTTTCTCAAAAGGCTAAAAGTACTAACAAACAGCACTCGTGAGTAATTAGTCTCTGCTGTGTACTGTTGAGAAAGTTTATAAATTCTCGTCCTTAAAGAATCGGCGAAGTAAGCCAGCATAAAGTAAAACTTACTACTTGATTTTCACAAGTCAATTCCTTGTCTCTATTTTCAAGTAATATTTAGCATTTCTAATTTATAAATTCCCATTCCCGCCGTGACGGTGGGGACGGAGGGACATTGTTTGCAAGACTGTGACAATGTGAGAACTTTGGTCTCATCATAGTGGACTGCTGCCTGGCCCTCACCTGTGAGTTCCGGGTTCGATTCCTGGCATAGTGGTGATATATTGGATTGTAGTAAATTGTGTGAAAATTGACGATTTTATGCCCATTTGAAATTCTAGGCCAGATCCACCTGACTGACTCCCCAACCGCTAATTGAGGGGTAACCCCCCTGATATAATGAACTATGTTATAGGATGCAGTTTTGAAAGATGTACCGTTTGGTTTTGGTTTCTTGTCGATATGACGAATTTGAAAAGAGTTGGTGATAAAAACGGTTTTTTAAAAACATTTTTTGGGCCTACAGCCTGCGCCTTGGCTCAAAACTTAATCATGTGATCAGAAGGTCATGGCCCATCATTCCTGTAATTTTAGTCAAAATCTCACCAGCAGTTTTCGCGTAAAGTTGTCAGACAGACAGACAGACAAACCGAGTGAAAACAGTACGGTACCCGCCCTAGAGCCCCTCTGGGGCGGGGACTGGTAATAATACGTGCAGATTTACTAAAAGAAAAACAAAAGTCTAGTGCAGGAGGAAGATGAGAAAGAGAGAGAGAGCGGCGGGAGGGGGAGGGGTTGCAGATAAAACCTAAGTTCAGAAAGAAGAGTAAATGTACACATGAAAAGAGACGTGAAATAATGAAGGCGGAAAGCTAAGGGAAGTGAATGTTATGGAGGCAATTAACACTCTCGTTGGTGCTGAAGAGGGACGCCTTCATGTGATGGCACCAATATAAGTGGTCGACTCAACAGACTGAATATACATCACCAACCACTGTACTTCCTTATCCCCTAAAGGAGGATAGTAGGCGGCAGTAGGCGGGAAATTAATCCCGCAGTTCATCGGGTTCCCATTTCCACTGAACCTGTGGCCACAACAGCAGCAACACTCCTCTACGTAGGGTATTGTCCTTCATTACTTTATTCTTTCCACCACCAGACAATTTTTATTCACTTTTGTGGAGACAGCTTGTGCTCGAGGGGATAAGGAAGCTGTATTTGCCGCCACCAGCTAAATGCATTTCTCCTGAGTTACAAATTGCTGTTCAAAGAGAGCAAGAATATAATTAAAAGAATAATGAGGTAGCACCTGCCATTACTATGGTCCTCATGGAAGTGTCGCCGAGTTTTGGTCTTGATAGAGCATGTGATGATGATGATGATAATAAACTTGATGGTGCCTCAGTCCAAAAATAAAGAATACAAAATTCATAGTCTTCTTTCAGCCACGTCTGACCTCTAAAGCTCCAGTCTTCACGTGGAGGCGTGTGGCTCAAAGTAGGACTGTTTGGTTTTAGGGAGAGGGATGTTAAACCTAACCCAAAATCAGGGGCATAAAAAAAAATCCGTATATCTACTGCATCGATCTATCTATTTATCTGTTTATCTATCTTTCTATATATTTGTCTGTCTTTATATATGCATGTTTCTTGAAATAAAACAGGAAGGAAAAACAAATGAATAAAACAAAAATAACCCACACACCAGATTTCTGGTGTCCTCTTTTTTTTTTTTTTTTTTGCTTTCTTTTTTAGGCCTATCGACCATTGGGGCCATAGCCCCTGGTCATTAAGGCCGTATATATTATATATATATATATATATATATATATATATATATATATATATATATATATATATATATATATACATACATACATACATATAAAAATATATACGGTACATAAATATATTCATATATATATATATATATATATATATATATATACATACATACATACACACACACACACTTCCATGCATATATACAGACACACTTTCATGCACACGTGTGTATATATATATATATATATATATATATATATATATATATATATATATATATATATATATATATATATATATATATTTTTTAGTTTATTGTATTTTTTTTTTAATTTTCTTTGTTTTATATTTTTTATACCTTATATTATAAAGAAAAACCAAAAGACCTTAAAACTAATCACCTAACAGACAAATCGCTAACCTATACTAAATCCTTCAGGTGTCCTCCATTCATTAAAAATCTGTAACACTTGGACCTGAACACCTATAGGTTGAAGTTTAGGTGGAAATAACTCTGGGGAAGCAAGTTCCAAAACCATAAAGTGCGAGGAATAAAAGACTTCTGATAGGAGGAAGTTCTGCAATACGGCAGTGCGACATTCCAGTCATGAGTGCTACCAAATGCCCGTGTTGCACAGGGGAAGGAATGGAGAGGTGGCACAACAGATGCAGCTTCGTTCGAGCATTTGCCGTAAAAGTATCTGTAAAATAATGCAAGGGAGGCAACATTCCCTCTTACCAGTTGAGGAGGTAGTTCATTTGTAATAGCAGGGTTATTAATAGTTCTAACAGCTTTGTTTTGATTTTTGTCTAGTTGCTTTAGCACAACCTCCCCACATTCACTCCACAATGGGTGAACACTATTCCAGCTGAGAGTGCACCTGACTCTTTTAAAGTGTAGCTAACTGCTCGTCAGCGAAGAAGCTACGAACTCTGTACAATAATCCAAGTTTCTTTGAGGTAGTTTTAGCAAGTGATCTGACATGAGAGGTCCAGCTGAAGTCATTGTGAAGTGAAACACAGAGAATTTCAATCATTTGGAGATAGGAATATTAGTAACACTAAAGGTAATACAGGAATCTGGAAATAGCTGTTTATTAGCAAACCGTATATATTTGGTTTCATTATATATAGATATATATATATATAGATATATATATATATATATATATATATATATATATATATATATGTATATATATTGGCAACTGATGATCCAGCAGGGAACCTCTCACTATTAATGAATATACAGTTCGTAATTCGATAGCCTTTCACAAAAAGTTAGGAAATTATGTTGCTCTCATCCGGTTTATATGGCCAGTATTGATATAAAAAGTTTGTTTACCAATATTCTCCACGATGAGACAGTACAAATATGTAAAGATAACTCTTTTGCAAGCCTTGACGAGTTCTTAAATTTCACCTTAAATATCTTATTGAATTTGCAAAGATTTATTTTTTGTTTAACAATAACTATTATAAAGAAGTTGATGGGGTTGCAATTGGTTCTTCTTTGGGTCCTTCCTTGGGTACTTCTTTGTCCTATGAGGTGTCATGGCTTAAAGACAGTCCTCCTCACTTTAAACCATTGCTGTACCGTAGATATGTTGATGACTGTTTTAGTTTTTTAGGCAGTCTGGTCATGTAAATGATTTTTTGAATTACATTAATATTAAACACCCAAATATTGACTTCACTGTAGAAATAGAAAAGGGCTTCCTTTCCTTGATGCATTAGTCCATAGACATGACTCCAGCTTCAGTAGGCTACCTCTGTTTATAGGAAGAGTACCTTTACAGGACTTGGTCTTAATTTTTTGTCTTTTGTACCCAGGGTCTTTAAACTCAGCTCCATTAAGACTTTATTATTCGGAAGTTATAATCTTTCCTCAGATTGGAATTTGTTCCATCTAGAAATTACTAGGTTTAGAATATATTTCTTGAATAATGGACACCCTTTTAATATTTTCATAAATTCCTGGACAAATTATTCGGTTGCACAAATCCTGTTTCTTTAGCTCCCAAACAAGAATTTTACATTAGTCTCCCTTATTATGGGCAAATCAGTTCTCTCATCAGAAAAGAATTAAATAAACTGCTTAACCCTCAAACAGTACACCTGGGTCTGAGAGACCCGGCCACTTTTTGCCACTTACTGGTTCAGCAACTACTATATGCCAGGGACCCCTGTCCTTCCCAATAGCTTCCTAAGTTTGGATGCCCATGCTAAAGGTGGCTGTGTTGTTTTCCAGGTCTCCTTCTGTTTTGGTGTATAACACACTAAAGTCGTGGTCGGGTCTGTGAGACCCAGGTGTACTGGATAAGGGGGACTGAAATTTACTGTTGTGTGATGCAAATTTTTTCACTCTGTGAATTGCCCTCTCCACACCACGAAGACCCTTCATGCTACTAGCTTTGACAGCAGTGTGAGCATCATTGTGTCGTTTCTTTTCTTATGGGGTCCATGTAAACAGAAACTGTACAGATTTTTTTCAAAAATTTGCCTAAAATGCTTTAAATATGTTAATTTTAATTGTATATTCATTATTGCATAGTAAATTGAACCAAAAAGGTTGTAGATTGGTCAAAGATTCAGTAAATAAAACACAAGTATTTTTTTTTATTTTTCTATTTTGTGGGTCTGTGAGACCCAGGTGTCCTGATGGTGTATAGGCGCAACTAGGTGTATTAATGCAGTTTATCCATAGGTTTAATTTAGGTTCACTTTTACTAAGTCAGATACTATTCGATCCTTCTTTAGGTATAAGGATAGAATCCCAAAGGTTTAATGCTCTAACATTACATATAAGTTTAATTGTTCCTACTGTAATAAAGGATATATTGGGAGTTCTGTTCGAAACCTGAAAATTAGGATGTTGGAACACAAAGGCCTGTCATATAGAAACACATTAGCACTATCAAACCCCCCCTTCTTGGAAATTAGGGAACATTAATTTGTTTCGGGTCATTGTTTTGATCTGGATGATTTTGACATTTTAATAACATCATGATAAAACTAGTCTTAGAATAGCGAAATCATTGTTTGTACATGACTTAAAGCGTTCACTGAATATCTATGATTCTTCCAGTAAATTATTTACCCACTGACCCATTGTGATTCGATTCAGCAGACTCATACAGCTCAACCAAGTTTACTTTTTCATCGGCATTTGTGTACTGATCAGTGGCTTTGTGTAGGTGTGTTCGTGTAGCCTTGTGTAAATTAGGTCTTTAGTAATTTGTGAAAGAAATGTAATTTTTTTGAAACTTCATTTAAAAATTTGTTTTGTATATATTTTAGTGGTCTTTAGTATTTTGTGAATGAGGTGTAATTTTTGGCAACTTTTTGTTTTAATTCATTTTGAATATATTTTACAGTAGATCTGTCTGATGATGGGAGATTGGATTACCTCGAAACGTCTCTACTGCAATAAATAGCGAACATGGTCCCAGTTCATCGTATCCTTGTCCTGGTCTTCAGTTTTATAGAGAGAGAGAAAGACAGAAAGACCGGTATACACACATGCACTCTTTCTTTGTGTGTGTGTGTGTGTGTGTGTGTGTGTGTGTGCGTGTGTGTCCCTTTGGGTACTCATTTCATTCAATATATACGATCATAAATACTTATCATAAAACTACACCCACTGCTGCCACCGCAACTGACTCATCATTATCATACATACACACACACATCTTCGTCAGCTGCCTAGTATGTTTGTTTATTTTTGTTTTCCTTCACACGTTCATCTTATGTCAACACCACCACATGTAGACTAAATGCTTGGATACAGTTATTTGAACGGGTACATGGGTAGATAGGAATTGTATACAAACGGCCCTGTTAATGTACAATAATATGATAAGCCTGGCTTGGCACAGAATGGGGCTTTGGCTGGGTTGTTGATTGTCTTATTTTTATTCCTGCCTCAGAGTCTTGCGACAGTTCCAGGAAAACCAGAGACTGTGCCAGGTTATGTGTCCTGGCATGAGCCATTGCTGATAGAAAAAAAAAAATCCATATCCTTTATGCACAGTAGAAGTCAGCAAGTGTCATCAGTATTATTGCTGTCATTATTATCATTACTATTAGTCTCCACCTATAACATAGGCGGAGACTATTGTTGCTGCTGGTATTATTATTCCAGCCAACAGTCTCGCGACTATTCCAGAAGAGCCGGGGGCTGCGGAAGGAATCTGAAGGGCCCAGGTTATGGGTCCTGGTATTTGCCATTGTTGATAGAAAAAAATTCCAAATCCTTTAAGTGCAGTGGCAGATAAAGTCATATCAGTATTATGAGTGAACGAGATAAGGTGGCCGTGTCTGCTGGAGATTTCAGTGGGACCTGAGTAAGTAACCTGAAATTGAAACTTGGCAGACCGACTCATAAGAGTTTACTAGTTTCGTTTTATTTTAATAATTCTAGTCTCCCCAAGAGGGTCAAGGTCATTGTAAAAAACAGTAGGTGGATACTAATGTCTGTCCACAGGACAGTTACAGGGTTCAAGTTATTATTAACCCGTCACGTCCCGAGGTTTTCCGCACCTCTGACATCCCCCAGTCCCGAGGTATTTTCAAAAAATTTTTTTTTGGCTAAAACCTCCGCTTTTGGTGAGAAATATCGAAAATTCATAGAGAAATCGCTCACCTGAGGTTTAAAATACTCAATCCAGGTAGGAGTTCCTCCTTACCTGACTGGGTTTTCTAACATGCTGGCACCAAAGAAAACGAGTTCTATGGGAGGGTAACACTTTTATCCACTCATAAACAGTATTTATTTACTTGGTACAAATTTATATGTAGTATGAGAGCATATTGGTTTTCAAGCAGTAATATAGGCATTATAAGCATTGTTTCACTCACTAACTAATCACCATTCATGACCTTTTTTTTCCCACATTACCTGATCATCATTTCTGACTATTTCTTCCTCTAATGCTATGTAATCCTTGTCCTCCACATTGTCATCGATTGGGGAATCACTCTGGCCCTGAATGTCTTTATTGGCCAGGTCACTGGTAACAGGTGAATTGCCGAGACAATGGCGTGAGGGGGGACGGGGGGGGTTTTGCGGTGTAAGGCATTGTCCCTGCTTGGGATCTTGTAGAGGAATAGAGGAAGGTGTCCCGTGTATACATACGAAAAATCATGCGCAAAAATTGAAAATTGTGCAAATTAGGGACCTTGCAATTGCACGACATACCGGTACATCGCCAGGACTGGCAAATGCAAATCGTTGCAACGTACCCATACGTCGACGGGACGGGGCGGGTTAATATAATAATCATTATTATTGTTATCACTGTGAGAAGGATATAAGATGTATATGGCATTCATGGATCTGGAAAAAATCATACGACAAAGTAGACAGAGAGGGATTGTGGAGGGTTTTGCACATGTACGGTGTAGATGGTAAGCTGCTAGGTGCAGTCAAGAGTTTTTATGATGGTAGTGAAACATGTGTAAGGGTTAATGGGCATCTAAGTGAATGGTTCACAGTCGGCGTGGGCATGCGAGAAGGTTGTGTGACGTCCCCATGGTTGTTCAATATATATATACTGTATAGGGATGGGGTGATGAGTAAAGTAAAAACATGAGTAATGGAGAGTGAGATGGCGTTGGTAATGAATGGTGATGGATGGAAAATCCCAAAATTGCTGTATGCAGATGATGCAGTACTACTTGCAAAGACCAGGCAAGAACTTGGTAGACTAGTGCAGAGTTTTGCTGATGCAGAGAGTACATGTAGAAAAGAGTAATGTGATGGTTATCGAGAGAACAGGCGACTCCCAGTAGGATGTTACAGTGAATGGAGAGACTGGAATTGGTGAGAGTTCAAATAGCTGGGAACAGTGATAGAAAAGAGAGGAAAATGTGCAAAAGAAGTGGAGAGTCGAGTGACACAAGGAAGAAAAGTAGCTGGTGCAATGAAGGTCTTGATAAGAAACAGAGGCTTGAATGTTGCAGCTGCAAGAGGCTTACATGAAGGAGTGTTAGTGCCAACCTTAACATATAGATGTGAGACTATGGTGTGGCATGAAATTGAAAAGTCAGGAGTGAGAGCAATGAAGATGGGGCTGCTGAGGAATGTATGTGGAGTACAGAGAGTGGATAGGATACGAAATAATGTGATTCGTGAAAGATGTAGAGTGAGGAAGTCGATAGACACCAGAACTGAAGACAGTGTACTGAGATGGTATGGTCATGTGGATAGAATGGATAACAATAGAGTGGTGAAAAAGTATATCTGTGTGAATTTGAAGGAGGGAGGAGGCGAGGTAGGCCGAGGAGAAGATGGAGAGATATGGTGGATGAGTGTGTGAGGAAGAGAGGTTTGGAAGTCGGTGAGGTTAGGGAACTGACGAGATCGCGCTGGCTGAATGAATATTGTGAGAAGTGCATGATCAGGGATTTGGCACCCCTTTTTAATATGGCAGCGTCCAGACTGACTCTATCGGATACGTTTATGTGAAGCTACAGAACGTGGTGAATGTTTTTGGTTGTATCGGATGGAGCCAGGATTCCAGGAGCTTGAATTATGAGTGAATGGATGCATGGCCCATTGGACTGGGCAAATCTGGGCTGTCTGGACATTGCTACTCCTCACCCTTCCCTAGGGCGGGAAGGAAGGTCTGAATGATGATGATGATGGTTGTTATTATTATTATTAGTTGTTGTTGTGGTGGTAGTAGTGGCTGCAGGAGCAGCAGCAGCAGTAATTATGAGCAAGTGAGTGCAGCGAGCAAAGCCAGCAAGCATAGCAAAGTGATGTTTACTCTACTTTTACCTGAGAAATGAGCGGCCTGACAAAACCTGGCCTGGCCCGACATGAAACAGCCCGACTGCGGTGGTTTTCTGAGACTAATAACTTTTCTGCTATGTGAGCTAGAGATAAAGTCTTTCAGCAGGTAGTAGATACATTCAATAAATTTTTTTTTCTCTCTCTCTCTCTCTTCTATATATATATATATATATATATATATATATATATATATATATATATATATATATATATATATATATATATATATATATATTGTTACGGAACAGAGAAAGATAATGTACACTTTAAGTGAGAATACGAAGAGTCACCAATTGTCCCGTAAAGTTCCAGGTTCAAAACAAAAGAGTTAGGTTAAATTACAAGTTAAAGTTTAATGCACAAACTAACAACAAAACATTCAGGACTCATAAGGATAATGTAATGGCAAATAAACAGGTTAAATATATGGTTAACTGCAATAGCCTGTATTAACACGAAATTAGCAAGAGTAAATTTATCTAAGTCAGCCCTATTAAATGAGATACCAGATAATACTCAGTGAATGCCAGATAAATAATTACAGATACAAACTATTATCAAAAATGACTGACAAAGAACCCTACATAAATTACAAACTTCACTAGGCCTACAAATTAAACTTATGCTATACAGTACAAGAAAAAAATACAACAACAGTTATACTCAAATTACACACAGCTGCTAGATGGTTGGAGACTTCTTGAGCACTCACAATAATAATATCTGTACAGGGGAGGACAGAGATGTGAACAAAATGAGGAGCAGATCTAAGTGGCCATGATGCAGAGACTGAGCTCATTATAAAGGGGCCAGCAGAGCCTGATACAACTTGTAATAAGGACGCGCAAATGAAGCGATGGGGACAAACGGTCGAAAATCCCGCACTGAATAACAGAAAGGACGACTTACTCTACTATAACGGTAGAAGGGGGGGACTGAGGCAGAACACGCTCGTGATCAAACATGCAGCAACTGTGCGTTAAAATTACACAAAGGATGATGAAATCATAGGCTATGTAACACCTCCCCACAAAGAAAAAAGAAATTTACAAAGGAAATTTCTTATTACTCTAAAACAATCTGTATATGGCATTACAGACCATGCAAAGGTCTTTCCTAATGTTACAAAACATGAGATCTCCCTAGCACGTTCAGTCATAGGTACTTGCCAGTATCCCTTTAACAAATCAAACTTACTTATGTACCTAGCCTTTCCGATCTTGTCTATGCAATCTTCCACACGAGGGAGAGGGTAAGTGTCTGTTTTGGTTATCTGATTAACACGTCTGTAGTCAATGCAAAGCTTCTGTGACCCACCTGGCTTAGGGACTAAAGTGACAGGAGAACTCCACTCGCTCTGACAGGGCTCAATCATCTTGTGGTCCAACAGGTAGCCAAGCTCCTTCTGGATGAGAGGAACTTTCACTGGGTTCACACGGTAAGGAGGCAATTTAATTGGCTTTGCGTCTCCAACATCGACATCATGCATCAACACAGTGGTTCTTCCTGGAGTAGCACAGAACACTTGCGGGTACTCCTGCAGTAATGCCGAAAACTCCTGCCTTTCCTTGGGTGGTAGATGAGAAAGCTTAGTCTGGAGATCATTCATGATATCAGGATTCTTCCCCAAACTATCACTCAGGCTCATACTGCATGGGAGAACTTCACTTGTAGACTCGGGTGGAACAGCTACAGTGCAGACTGGATTATTTTCGTCCCGCCTGTGATATAACTTTAGCATGTTGATGTGACATAGTTGCTTGCTCTTTCTACGATCTGGTGTGGCGATGACATAGTTGACATCACTGAGTTTCTTCTCCACGAAATAAGGACCACTAAACTTGGCTTGAAGAGGTTGCCCATGAACTGGTAGCAGAATCAAAACCTGATCTCCTGGCTGAAAGTGGCGTAACCTGGACTTCTTATCATACCAAGTCTTCATCTTCTCCTGAGCAGCTCCTAAATTCTCTCTCGCCAGCTGTAAAGCAGTGGACAGCCGTTCTTTGAACTTCATCACATACTCCAGCAGGTTGACGTCATCTTCCTCCGACAGCCAGCATTCCTTGAGTAGCTTAAGGGGTCCTCTTACTTCATGGCCAAACAGTAGTTCAAAAGGTGAGAAGCCCAGTGATTCATTTGGAGATTCTCTTGCAGCAAACACAACGAATGGAAGACCTTTATCCCAGTCTTTCTGATGTTCCAAACAGTATTTCTTGAGCATCGATTTGAGTGTTTGATGATATCTCTCCAACGCTCCTTGGGTCTGGGGATGGTAAGCTGAAGACGTGATCTGGGTGATGCCCAACTCTTTCAGAGACTGCTTGAAAACGTTTGACATGAAATTACTTCCCCGGTCTGACGGTACCTCTTTGGGCAGACCAAACTTTGTGAAGAACCCTAGCATTTCCTTAACTACGTTCTTTGCTGAGATGTTTCTAAGTGGAATGGCTTCAGGATAACGAGTAGCCATATCAATCATGGTCAACACATAAGAAAATCCTGAAGAAGTCTTAGGAACAGGGCCCACAATATCCACCATCACACGGGTGAAAGGCGCCTCAAAAGGAGGAATGGGAACTAGAGGTGCAACCTTTTCGGTCTGATTACACTTCCCCACAACTTGACAGGTGTGACAAGACTTACAATACCAGGAAACATCCCTGAAGATACCTGGCCAGTAGAAGTGTTTCAAAATGCGTGCCACAGTCTTCCTCACTCCAAGGTGTCCTGCCAAACTGGAATCATGAGCCACTCGAATGATATCCTGCCTACAAACACGAGGGATGACAACTTGATGTACAACCTCCCATTCACAGTCGGCTGATGCTGTTGGGGGTCTCCACTTCCTCATAAGTACTCCTGACTTTACATAATAACAAGTAGAAGCACCGGCTGACTCTTCTTCACTGTAAGCAGAGTTAGCTAGCCCTTTCAACTCAGGGTCAGCAACCTGCAACTCAACCAACTCTTGACGAGACAAATTATCAACACTACGGGGTACTGCCTCATCTGGTGAGTGGTCCAAATTAGCAAGAAAAGTGTCAGCTAGGATAACATCATCATCATCATTATCCTCTAAATCACCAGTAACTTTAGACTTAGCCCTAGTGACAGCACATGCAGGGAACACATCAGGGACATCACAATCCTGGGACGCAGCCACTGGCTCACTAGACAACTGAGGAGCTGGACACACTTGACTTCCACCAATATCATTTCCAAGTAAGAAAGTTACACCTGACATTGGGAGTGTCTCAACCAACCCAACCATAACAGAACCATTAACAAAACCAGACTCTAAATTCACTCTGCACAGAGGGACAGAGAAGTAATTATTCCCTACACCTTGTAAGATTACAGTTTCATCAGAGGAATTAACATTAGAGCCTAGAACACTGGTCAGCATAAGGGATTGGCAAGCACCTGTATCACGATATATTTGAACTGACTTCCTGTCATTACTGTCCAGAGGACTGACAAAACCATCAGACAGGAAATTAGCACATGAACTCTTGAGAGTGTCACCCACGTTACTGCTCAAAAGAGGAGCTCCATCATGAGAGTTTAAGTTACCCCTCAAAGCAGGTTCAGTTAACTCAGTTAAAGAATTCTGGGAACTCTCAAGAGTGGACACTAGACCAATTGACTGAATATTTAAAGACTCCTTTTTGTTCACATCACGCTGTCTCCTGAAACATCTCTCCGTAGTATGACCAAGCTTACTACAATAAGTACATTTACTTTTCTGAAATCTAGAGGTGAAGCTGGTATTTACTTCCTGAGAAACATCATCCTTATTCTCTTTCCTGTTACCTGTACTCTGAGTAGAGGCAACGTACTTACTCTCAGCTTTCCCTTTTTCTCTAGAATATCTCTTGTGAGTGAGAACATACTCATCAGCTAAAACTGCAGCATCAGACAAATTATCTATTCTTTTCTCATCAAGATATAGGCTTACATCTTTATAAATACACCTTTTGAAATCCTCCAGCAAAATCATCTGCTTAAATTTACCAAAATCAGAATCCACATTCTTAGAATTTAACCACTGCTCTAACAGATCTTCTTTGATTTTTGCATACTCAACATGGGATTGCTTATCTTGCTTGTAAGTTGTCCTAAATTTCACTCTATAAGCTTCAGGAACAAGCTCATAGGCCTTAAGAATCAAGCTCTTAACTACATCATAATTATCAGACTGATCCTGAGGCAAAGATGCATAAGTTACTTGAGCTTTACCGGTGAGAACAGTTTGAAGGAGTACTGGCCAATACTCCTTAGGCCAATTAAAACCTGTAGCTACCCTCTCAAACAACTGAAAATACTTTGTTAAATCAGATTCATTAAAAGGAGGGACAAGTTTAACATTTTTAGCCACATCAAAATCATCAGAGCTAGATGATCCAGTTCCACCTTGTTTCATGCGATACTCATGGTCTGCCTGAATCCTGGCAAGTTCAACTTGTGCCTGAGCCTGTATCTGTGCCTCCTGAATCCGAACCTGAGATTCCGCCTCCTTAGCCTGAGACTCAGCCTCCTTAGCACGTGCTTGAAATTCAGCCTCCTTAACACGAGACTCCGCCTCCTTAGCACGAGCCTCCTGCAGGGCTAGCTGTAACTTAGCTAATTCAATCCGCATTTGCTCATTTGGAGGAGTTACATTAAACAAGCTTTTATTAATCATGCCAACAATTTGATCTTTAGAATGATGAGAGTGAACTGCAATTCCCAATTGTTGAGCAACAAGCTTAAGTTCATTCTTTGTTCTGTTTTCTATATCACACACTGTTTGCACATTTGACAACAAGTCCTTGGCTTCATCAAGTGTAGTAATAGTAGACATAATTAATAAGTAACAGTCACAAAATATCAAGCAATATCCTTATGATAATATCCTGAATATCCTGATATGAGGTCGCCAAATTTATGTTACGGAACAGAGAAAGATAATGTACACTTTAAGTGAGAATACGAAGAGTCACTACTGTCCCGTAAAGTTCCAGGTTCAAAACAAAAGAGTTAGGTAAAATTACAAGTTAAAGTTTAATGCACAAACTAACAACAAAACATTCAGGACTCATAAGGATAATGTAATGGCAAATAAACAGGTTAAATATATGGTTAACTGCAATAGCCTGTATTAACACGAAATTAGCAAGAGTAAATTTATCTAAGTCAGCCCTGATAAAATGAGATACCAGATAATACTCAGTGAATGCCAGATAAATAATTACAGATACAAACTATTATCAAAAATGACTGACAAAGAACCCTACATAAATTACAAACTTCACTAGGCCTACAAATTAAACTTATGCTATACAGTACAAGAAAAAAATACAACAACAGTTATACTCAAATTACACACAGCTGCTAGATGGTTGGAGACTTCTTGAGCACTCACAATAATAATATCTGTACAGGGGAGGACAGAGATGTGAACAAAATGAGGAGCAGATCTAAGTGGCCATGATGCAGAGACTGAGCTCATTATATAGGGGCCAGCAGAGCCTGATACAACTTGTAATAAGGACGCGCAAATGAAGCGATGGGGACAAACGGTCGACAATCCCGCACTGAATAACAGAAAGGACGACTTACTCTACTATAACGGTAGAAGGGGGGGACTGAGGCAGAACACGCTCGTGATCAAACATGCAGCAACTGTGCGTTAAAATTACACAAAGGATGATGAAATCATAGGATATGTAACAATATATCTATATATATATATATATATATATATATATATATATATATATATATATATATATATATATATATATATATATATATATATATATACTCGTGAGACAGAAGAAACCTCATGGAATCCCAGCTGTCTAAGGGAATGTTCCGAGGGCTTCAATTGACATGCTTAACTATGAAATCGATTTAAAACACTATGAAAGTGATACATGTGAGGTATGAGTAGTTTTTCACCTACATATGCTGATTGGACGTGCACGAACACGCGCGCGTGCGTGCGTGCATGTGTGTGTGTCTGTGCGTGTGTGTGTGTGTGTGTGTGTCTGTGCGAGTGCGTGCGTGCGTGTGTGTGTGTGTGTGTGTGTGTGTGTGTGTGTGTGTGTGTGTGTGTGTGTGTGTGTGTGTGTGTGTGTGTGTGTGTGTGTGACAGAAAACGTGAGAAAGCAACTATTTTAGCTCAATTTTTCTTTTGTTATATTCAACTACCTCAACAGATGTGTTGAAAGTTTACACGAACTTGAAAAAATGATGATATGCTCGTCACGCGCTCAAAAAGTGCACTGTACTTGTACTAGTAATAGTTTGTAGTAGTAGTAGTAGCAGGAGCAGGAGCAGGAGCAGCAGCAGGAGCAGTTGTAGTAGTAGTAGTAGTAGTAGTAGTTGCAACAACAGAAACAGCAGCCAGTAGTAGTACTAGGACTAGTAACAGCAGCAGCAGCAGTTATAGTAGTTGTATTAGTGGTAATGGTAGTGGTGGTGATGGCCTGATCTAAGGTTCATCCGAACTTGAACCTGGGTTGACTGTAGCCGTTGTTCTTTCTCTACAGCTTTCCATCCTCTTTTTAGGGGACAGGAAGAGGTCTAAGAGATGCGTCTATAACCGAGCAGCACCAGGTCCAGGTTATATTGGTGCCACCAGGTGAAGACGTTCCTCTCCAGTTCTTAAGTACCAAAATGCACACGGACTTTGGACAGGAGCCACCCAGTATGGGCTAACCAAAGTACTGTACACTACTATACAACCATTATCGACCTTTCTCCTCTGATGTCTCACTGTTTCGCCTCTCCCACACATGGACGGGTGAGTGACTCGACACCAACAAAAGCCTGGCAGGTCAAGTGTCACGTCGGGACAACATCAGCAGGTCATTGTGTCTTAAGTCTGGTGTTCCGGGGCGACACGCGACTAAGCACTTCAAACAGGGGCCGCAGACAGAAGAGGAAGGGGAGGGGCGGGAACGTTTGAAGGTTGAGAGACAGGAGGGGAGGGTGAAGAGAAGGGGAGGGGTGCAGATGTGCGAGGGCGAACCTAGAGAAAGGAAGGGACAGAAAAGGGGTGGAGGGGATGCTGAGTGGTAAACAGGGAAGGGGGACGACAGCAGGGGAGGATCGAGAGAAAAAAGGTGACCCTTGGGAAGGTAAGGTGATGATGGGAGCTTGAATGTGGTGAAAAGAAAGGGAGAAAAGAATGGAAGAGTAAAAGACGGATCGTAGGAGTTCATGCAAGGCAGGGTGAAAGCAAGGTGCGTAAAGGACAGAACAAACGGAAAAAAAACAAAAGAAAAAAAAGAGGGAGGTAAAGTGTAGTGCTGATGACGGCTTGGAAGAAAGGGCGAGAGGGAAACAAATAGCAGAACAAAATAAGGCGAGAGTAGAACATAGATCAGGGAAAAACAAGAGTACTAAGCAAGGTGGGATAGCGAAGGAAGACAAGGAAGGGAGAAATGTAGAGACTCGAGTATGGCGAGAAAGACGGCGGGGTGAGAGGTGGATCGAAAATAGATGAGAGAGTAATAGTTAACAGCGCATAAAAAGGACACCACACAGCGCACGGGTAAGGCCCATATTACAGGTGCTATGGTAAGTAACTTAGAACTTCTTCCTTGGCGATTTATTTTCCAAGCTGCACTTTCACATTATCTTGTACGTTAATGAAATTGTTTTATTACAAGGAGATTTTGCATTAATATCGTAGAATTATTCTGAGGTGTTAAATGCGGAACAATTTGCTGAGGAAGATGTGTTAGTAATGCCACTTTAATTACGATTCGGAAGGAGAAAGAAAGACTAAATGCAGCACGTGGAAAATGACTTGCGGTCATAAAAATGATGAAAGTAAATAGAAGACAGGATTAAAGAAAGATAGGATGAAAAACTGAACACGCACTGTAAGACAGGACAGAAAAGGTGTAAGAGAGATTAGATGTCAAGATGTAAGTGTAAGATTATGGTGTAAGAATGGATAGGGAATAAAGCAATATAATAGCAAGATAAAGGATAGGACTAAATAGAATGGAAGACAGTAGAGGTTTTTACAGGATAGGGTAAGGGAAAGAAATTGATTGAGACTGAGAGAAAGGTAAGACAAAGATAAAGGGAAGGACTAAGATGAGGTACGTAAATAACCCACACAGAATTCGTGATTCTTATGAGGCGATCCAATTTTGTACAACTAGAAAGATTTTTCTTAGATTACAGAAGCTTAGGAATACATCAAAACTGAGACCAGGGAGAAGGGGTAAAAAACAAGACGGAAATAGAATAGCAAATCCACTTTGACAGCGATAGAAAGGACATACATTAAACCTCAAATGAGATTAAGGCCAACAAGAGAAGGCGAAATGCAAAACGAGATTAAGGAAAAGTGATATTAGGAGGGAGGAGGGAATGAAAGAAGGATTACGGATTTTCCACTGTTTATTTGTACGGTACAACAGCTTTAATTTAAGTGTTAAACCGTAAGTTACATGTATTAGAGAGAGAGAGAGAGAGAGAGAGAGAGAGAGAGAGAGAGAGAGAGAGAGAAACCAAGACTAGAATAGAGTAAAGGGCAAAGTGAGATTTGGCATGAAAATAAGGTGGTCAACAAATATCCCATTGCACCATTATAATAACTATCTAGAAACTCAGTGTTACAACTTCCTGTAGGTAGAATGAGTAAATGAAAATCAAGTGATAAGAAGCATGACAATAGTACTGTACGGTATAAGGACAGAGTAAGATTAGAATGGAAGGCACGTATTGCACCTTTGCAGTGATCTTGTTTAAGCTGAATGTTAAACCTGGAATAGAATTTGGAATGAATCAGAGGACAGAAAAGGGATAAAAAGCAAGAGGGGAGAAATGATGTGGTAAAGGGACACAGTAAGATCAAGAGGGAAAGTTACTACTGCAGTAAATCCATTGCGTCGT
Source organism: Coenobita brevimanus (assembly GCF_032717465.1). Classification (NCBI taxonomy): domain Eukaryota; kingdom Metazoa; phylum Arthropoda; class Malacostraca; order Decapoda; family Coenobitidae; genus Coenobita; species Coenobita brevimanus. Next base: position 9,849,775 of record NC_137012.1, read on the forward strand.
TACAACGATCTTGAAGCTAAATGTCAAACCCTTAGTGGATTTGAGGGATGAGTCAAAGAAGGAAAGAGTGTGTGGGGGGGGGGACATAAAGCAAGGCGAAAATAGGATAATGAGACAAAGTAAAATTTATAAGGTATGGCAGATGACGGCTATAAACCGAATCAGCTTTTAGAACGAACTTGAAGCTAAATGTTATATCTCGAGCGAAATTACGAGATGAATCACCTTAGTCTGAAGGACAGACGAGGATCAAGGTGAATGAAAAGAGAACAAGGTTGCGATTCAAGCCAAGTTTGTAGTAAGAGGCTGAGTTGTGAGAGAAGTGGAGCACTGAGTGGACAAGGGTGTAGTGAGAGGGAAGGTGATTATTTGACTTAGCAGGGATAAGGGAAGGAGCTGGACGTGAAGGTAAGTGTAACTGTGGGTGCTGTGAGGCCAGAGGTTTGGTTTTGTATGGACATAAAAAAAAATGGTAGAAAATTATAAGCACGGATGGAACTGCTGTTGTCATAAGTGAAAATGAAAGCAGGAATCACCGTGGGTATAAGAGATACGAACAAATATTAGTTTGTGTGTGTGTGTGTGTGTGTGTGTGAAGGTGATTGTTTGCCTTAGCAGGGATGAGGGAGAGGCGCTGGACGTGTGAGCAAGGGGTATTTGTCGGTGTTGTTTTGGCAGAGGTTTGGTTGTGTATGGATATAAAAAAAGCTGGTCGAAAATTGTAAGGACAGTAGGAAGTGTTACTTTTGTAAGTGAGAGCAAGGATCACTGTGGGTATATTATGTAAGAGCAGGGATAAGTGTGTGTGTGTGTGTGTGTGTGTGTGTGTGTGTGTGTGTGTGTGTGTGTGTGTGTGTGTGTGTGTGTGTATGTGTGTGTGTGTGTGTTTGTGTGTGAAGGTTAGTGTCAGCACGGATATGTGTGGGTGTTTTAAGTAAGATCAAAGACTAGATTGAATGTATGTGGGCAGAGTGATAGGTTATTTTGAGGGCATGGGTGAGGGTTGACTCTGTAAGGGTGGTCATGGGTGTTGTATGTAAGGGCAGAAATGATAATAAGGGTGAGGGTGGAGAATGCTGGTATGGGCAGGGGGTGATATGGGTCTATGTGAGGAACAGGAAAGACGGGTGGGAGGTGGTGGGGAGACAGGGGAACGTAGAAATATGTATAAGGGATTGCAATAAGGCATAGGTGGGAGATAGGAGCCAGGGTTTAGGAGAAAGAAAATGGAGCAGGGGAAGGAGACTGAGGACAAAGGGCAGAGGCTGGATAAAGGAGGAAGATGGATAAGACAGAAAGATAATGGTGGGTATGGGGCTGAGGATAGTGAGGAAAGGAAGGAAGAAGTAGGTAGGGTGTCATGGGGCTATAAAAGGGATATGGGGTTAGAAGGGGAGGCAGAAGGGATAGGAGGGGGAGGGTACGTGAGGCAGAGTGAGTGGTGGTGACAGGTGTCGGCTTCGTTTTCTTACAGAGTGGCCGAGGCTGAATGTGGGAGGTTATGGAAGGGGAAGGGGTGGGGGAGGATTGGATAGGGAGTGGAAAGACAGTGGGTTAGGAGAAAGGGAAGAGGGGATGGTAAAGAGAGACAGAGTGGGAAGGGATAAGAAAACACTAAGGGAAAGATTGGAGAAGGAAAGTGGATAATAATGAAGGAACAGAAAATAAAGGACACATTGTTGAGAAGAGTGGAAAGATAGTGAAGAGTTGAAAGTGTAGGAAAGGGAAATGAAGGAGACAAAGGGGGAAATAGAGAAGAGAAGGTAGGCAACAGAAAAGGTGGGGAAAAGGGATGGTGATTGGTTTTAAGAGAGAAAAAAAAAGTGACTGTACTGTAGATAGGGAAAACTTAAAGGAGAAAATGAGAGGGAAAATACCGGTAAGTAGGGGAGGGATTGCTGTGAGGGAAAGAAAAATTAAGCTGGGAGAGAGGAAAGGTGAATAAATAAAAAAATGTTTGGGCAGAGAGAGAGAGAGAGAGAGAGAGAGAGAGAATATGGATAGATGAGAGGGTAGTACATTAAGAAAGGTCAACATGGAGGCGGAAATTTGGAAGGATGGAATAATAGGTCATTCGGCAATTACCGGGGATTGTTTCCAACGCCTTCTTTACACAAGGTCACACTGATGCTTAACGACAGGTAGGAGGAATACCGCATTTGTTCTGATCTGGAAATGAAACCCTTTTTTTTCAACTCGTTTGATTACCCGCTTTCGCCAGACTGGAGGGTTAATTTGCCTAGCAACCAACAAGACTCCTTTCTGCGTCTAACCTTAGGTTCTTCGGATTTCATGCAACCCCATTAGAGGTCATTCATTGATAGCGACTCAGTTCCATCAAGTGAAACCAAATCATAAATTATGATTATAATAAAATGGCAGTAAAGAACAAAGCATTTATTCGCTTGGCTATAGTAAAACTTAAATCGTCTGGTGTTATTAGCAATGATAATACTGGAAGTTGGCGGCAGGAATTTATTAGGTTAACAACAGGAAGATTATAATCCTCTGGTGGTAGCAGGAAAGAAATAGAAATCCCCATACCGGAAACAGTAGCGTCACTCTGCGGGGCGTCTGGAGATTGTGGAAACATAGAGCCATTATTGGTCCACAGATGCTGTCGAGGTGTCCAGTCAACAGTCACCCAGAGAATAGTATCAGCAGTGATACGAGGAAATCAGAACAAAAGATGATATAGTGGCCTGCCGTTCTAACGGACCCAGGTTCAAATCCCCGCTGGGGCAGGGAACAGTTTAAGGATTTGAATTTCATTAAATCAAGCTTTACTGATCTACCAGAAGACCCGCCGACATGTCGTAAAAATACCCCCGCTAATACCAATACACCAGTCCTGTATGAGACAGCCCTAGCATGTATTCAATATGGACATGGGTGTTAGCGCCGAAGTGGTGACATGAAGAGGTGTATGGTATGTAGGAGGACTGTTGGGCCTTGACAGCAGGCTGTGAAGCCTATGCCCAGAGTCGAACACATAAAAAGAAAGAAAAAAAAAAAAACATAGCAAGGGAGTTTGAACAGCAGGGAACGGTGCCACACTCTGTCAAAAGCTTAAGAAATATCAAGGGCTTCTGTATGGGTTTCTCCAAGTTGGTCAATTGATTTAATGGATGGTACGAGTCAGGAGACTGAGTGTATCAACATTGGATCTTTCGTGGTGAAAACCATACTGTGTATCACGAACTACAGTAAGTTGTTGGATTCAAGATGCCAAGTTCTAGTACAGGGACGTTCTGGCTGACTTCATCTAAGGTAGAATTTCTGGCAAATGTACTGGCAAGAATGTTCGCTTTACCAGCCGGGTTATTTTATAGTGTTATAATCTGTAGATTTTAGTGAGGGAAACGGTTGATGACTTGTTAAAGTTATTACTGAAAAAACTGAAAGTTAAACAAAATATTCAATTGTCATTAGGATTATTAGTTTGGATGCTTGGTTGTGAAAAAGTTTGATTTAGCGAGATTTAATACTGCTTTTGCGCGGTTTCTAGCAATTTTAAACTGACTGAGGGATTCGGCTCGTTTTTTTCTTTTTTTAAATAAAAGTTATATGCTAAGGACTTGTGGGGAGTCCTATCTTTTTGTGAATTGTTGGCTGGGTATCAACAATTCCATACCAGCTTGTATTACTGTAAATCATTAATGTAGGACTGGACAGAACTGATATTAATGGAGCAGAAAGACTGCCATGGAATATCAGCAACATAATTTCTAAATCCATCCAGGTCTGCCTTATCAAAGCGCCATCTGGTCACTTTGACTGGTTCAGAACGGAGACGTTTGAGGTAACTACAAATGAAGCTTCGATTAGCTTGTGGTCAGGGGATCCAAGTAGTGACAGTACCTCTATCCTGTATTAATCTGGGTTATTTGTCAGGAATAGGTCCAAGAGGCTGGCACTGTGGTCAGGATTATCTGGATGTTTGTTTTACCAATTGCGTGTGTTTAAATGATTCTGCAAACAGCTCGCACTCTAGATTAATATTATTAGTCCTGGCAAATTGCAATCACCATTCTTCATTATGGACATTAAATTCACTCAGCACGGTAATTTCAGTGGTAAGGGTGAAGTTAAGGTTGTTCCACTGCGTGCATATGGAATAAAAAAATGCTGGATTCTAATAAAAAAAAATGGGAGTGATAAACAACAGAGAGATATTTGGTTATTATGTCTGTATAATATGTAATCAAAGTTAGCTGAAGTGAAGTTCAAGATAGTGTCAACTGCATATTCAGATTTGACATAACAGGTGTCACCATTATTACACAAGAAGAAGAAGAAGAAAAAGAAGAAGATGATGATGATAATGATGATGATGATGATGATGATGATGAAATGAACAACAACAACAGCAGTAACCACACTCGGAGGGGTAAGGGAGGAAAGTACCGGTATGCCATAATTTTTTACTTTTATATTTACCTCGTTCCTTGGCTAGAGTATTTTGCCTGTTTCACCCTAGCACAGTTTCGAGGGCCCAGGACAGTAACTTGAAAAGTTAGGCGGGAAGTGAACGCAACACAGCTGTTTCAGTACAACACTGTACCTGTACCACCGAGAGGTGGAGGAGAAGCCCACCCCACTCTCTTCTCCTGAATGCGTGTGATTGGTGGGCGGTAGGGTGAGACGTGGCGTGAAAAGGTTGGGAAGCAGTATGGTGACCATATGGACTTATTTACCTGAGAGGTGCTCTCTCTCTCTCTCTCTCTCTCTCTCTCTCTAAGTATATATATATATATATATACATATATTTTTTTTTTATGCGAGAAAGAAGGAACCAAAGGCCATGAGCCCGCAGTAACAGTTCCCTCCAAGAGAAAAACAAAATACAATAGAGAGCCAAATTCAAGATCCGATCATTTTGAGATGCCTGGACACACTGCGTTTGAAAGACTGGAGATCATAGGTAGCAGGAAACACAGACAGAGGGAGACAGTTCCTGAGCTGACCTGTTGCATAAATGAAAGACTGGGAGTAACGGTTAACTCTTGCATTAGAGAGTTGGACAGAAAAGGGATGAGAGTTTGCTGCCAGATGGGTGCTACGCGCCCGTCGTAGAGGTGGAGGAATGCAAGCAGACAGTTCAGAGGAGCAGTGACCATTAAAGTAGTGATAGAAAAGAGATAAAGATGCAACAGTACGGCGAAGAGACAGAGGTTGAAGGGAGTCAGTAAGAGGAGGAGAGTTAATGAGACGAAAAACCTTTGACTCCACCCTATTGAGAAGAGCTGTATGTGGAGAGCCTCCCCACACATGAGAGTTGTACTCCACACAGGGGTGGATAAAACCCCTGTATAGAGTCAACAATTGTGCAGGGGTAAAGAAAGAGCGGAGTCGGCTTAGCACACTGAATCTCTTGGAAGGAGATTTTACAAGAGATGTAATATGATCTTTCCAAGATAAGTCCCGAGTAAATGAAACCCCAAGCATGTTCAAGGATGATGCAGGATTAAGCTGAATATTATTAAACATTAGTGGGTATACCTGTGGAAGATTTTGTCGGGTTGATTGGCGTAAGAACTGAGTCTTAGATGCATTAAAAACAACCATAGTATTTTTACCCTAGTCAGAGATACGAGCCAAGTCAGACATTAGGTGTGCCATAGCCTCATCCCTTGTTTGTTGAAGTAACTGTTGAGATGGGCGTTGTGGGAACCGAATGGAAAGGTGAAGGGTGGAGTTATCAGCGTATGAGTGGATAGGGTTACATGTACAGCTTAGAAGATCATTGATGAATAAAAGGAAGAGAGCTGGTGATAGGACAGAGCCCTGAGGAACACCACTGTTGATAGATCTAGGAGAGGAACGATAGCCGTCTACAACAGTGGCTATAGAACGACCAGAAAGGAAGCTAGCGATGAAGGCACAGATAGAAGGATAGAAACCGTAGGAGGGCAGTTTGGAAATTAAAGATTTATGCCAGACTCGATCGAAAGCCTTTGAGATGTCAAGTGCAATGGCAAAGCTTTCGCCAAAGTCCCGAAAGGAGGATGACCAGGAGTCTGAAAGGTAGGTGAGAAGATCGCCAGTGGAGCGTCCCTGATGGAACCCGTACTGATGATCGGAAAGAAGGTTGTGATAAGAAAGATGCCTTAAAATTTTTCTATTGAGAATTGACTCGAAAACTTTTGAAATACAGGACGTTAAAGCAATTGGACGATAGTTGGAGGGTTGGGAGTGGTCACCCTTCTTTGGGACTGGCTGAATGAGAGCAAACTTCCAGCAAGAAGGAAAGATACAAGTTGACAGACAAAGGCGAAAGAGTTTGCCTAGGCAGGGTGTAAGCACAGAAGCACAGTTCTTGAGAACAACAGGAGGGACCCCATCAGGCCCATATGCCTTGTTAGTATTGAGGCCAGTGATGGCAGAAAATACATCAACTGAAGAAATTTTAATGTCAGCCATGAGGAAGTCAGAGGGGGGAAGTGATGGAGGAACAGCACCGGAATCGTCTAAGGTGGAATTGGAGGAGAAAGTCTGTGCGAAGAGATCTGCTTTATCAGTAGAAGAAATAGCTACAGACCCATCAGAGTAGAAAAGAGGAGGGAAGGATGATGAGGTAAAGTTGTTAGAAAGATTTTTGGCAAGGTGCCAGAAGGAGCAGGAAGAATTCGAGTTGGAGAGTTGAGAGCATTTAGTATGGATGAAATTATTTTTAGCAGAGCGAAGAACAGACTTAGCACGATTCCGGGCAGAAACGTAAAGATTATGTGATTCAGGGGTGGGTTGGCTCCGGTACCTTTTGTAGGCCCTCTCCTTGTTGCGGACAGCATTAGAACAAGTGTGATTAAACCAAGGCTTTCTTGCGTTAGTCAAAGGATATGAGAAAGGAATGTATGCTTCTATGCCCGAGAGAATAACCTTCGTAATGCGCAAGGCACACTCAGATGGCTCCCGGCCATGGAAGCAATAATCATTCCGGGGAAAATCAAAGAAGTACTGCCTGAGGGCCTCCCAGTCCGCGGCTCCAAAATGCCACAGACGACGTTTCCCTGGAGGGTCCACAGGCCGTACCGGAGTGATAGGACAGGTTAAGGTAATAAGGTTGTGATCGGAGGAGCCCAACAGAGAGAAAAGATTAACAGAGTAAGCAGAAGGATTAGTTGTGAGGAAGAGGTCAAGTATGTTGGAGCTCTCTCCAAGGCGGTCAGGGATACGGGTAGCGTGCTGTACAAGCTGCTCTAGGTCATTAAGGATAGAAAAGATGTAGGCTTGTTCACCAGGTGGATCCGTGAAAGGAGAGGAGAGCCAAAGGTGGTGGTGAACATTGAAATCTCCTAGAATGGAGATTTCAGAGAAAGGAGAAATAGATAGAATGTGTTCCATCATAGAAGTAAGATAGTCGAAGAATTTTTGATAGTCAATAGAATTAGGGGATAAGTAAACAGCACAGATATATTTAGTCAGAGAATGACAGGAAAGCCGAAGCCAGAGTGTAGAGAATTCAGAAGAATCGAGTTCAGGAACATGAGAGCAAGATAAGTCATTACGTATATATACATAACAGCCACCTTTGGCTTTAAAATGAGTATAGAGAAAGTAGGAGGATAAAGAAAAGGGTTTGCTGTCAGTTGCCTCAGACAGCTGAGTCTCCGTTAGAAAAAGAAGGTGAGGTTTAGAGGAGGAGAGGTGGTGCTCAACAGAGCGAATGTTAGAGGAAAGGCCACGAATGTTGCAGAAATGAAGAAGAAGAGAGTCAGACAGTGGTTCCAGGCACCTCGAGTCGTCACCGGGAGAGAGAGAGAGAGAGAGAGAGAGAGAGAGAGAGAGAGAGAGATAATTATATAAATGAGAGCACTCTAATCCTATTTGTTCTAGTTAAATCTTTGTTTCGACTCCAGAAGGACCATGGACCTCTCATGCTTTTGAAGAGGGATTATAAGATTTATATTTCAGCTTTCACAGACTAATGCACAGTATTTGTGCGCACTTGTTTAATATTAGCGGTGACGTCAAATGACCTTCGACTGGTGACCTCAAGTGACCTCAGAGGTCAACCTCGCTTATCCTCTGTCCAAACTGGAGGTCATGTAAGTCTCCATGCCAAAAATTGGGCTGTTGGGTTCAGTCGTTCCAGCGTGTATTACCGCTGACCTCAAATGACCTCCAACTATTGACCTCAAATGACCTCGGAGGTCAACCTCACATAGCCTATGTCTGAACTGGAGGTTATTTGAATCTCTGTGCCAAAAATTTGGCTGCAGGGTTACCCAGCGTTGCCCTGGCCAAAAAGGCGAACGGTCTACCGGTGACCTCAAATGGCTCAGATCTGAATTTTGACTCCCCCAAATTAATCCTTGGGTCACCCTGATTCAGAATATATATGGGTCTTCTGGTCTCTGGCCCTTGGTTTGGGTGTGATTGAAGGATAAACAAACAATGTGGCACTTATATATATAGCCCATTGGATCCCCGGGGTGCTGGGCGAGGCATGGCACGGGGCGGGTGCTAGGTGTACTGGCCTCCGCCTATCGGCTCATAGTCGCGAAGCTCGTAGGTCCCTACCCGGGGGTTCCCTACTTTATACAGACTTGAAAAATCCCAGTTCTGTCCAGTATTCCGGACACTGGGCTCCAATGGGTTAAAGAGACCGACGGGTTTGTCAGTCATTAACCCATTGGATCCCAGGGGTGCTGGGCGAGGCATGGCACTGGGTGGGTACTAGGCGTACTCCCCTCCGCCTATCGGCTCATAGTCGCGAAGCTCATAGGTCCCTACCCGGGGATTCCCTACTTTATACAGACTTGAAAAATCCCAGTTCTGTCCAATATTCCGGACACTGGGCTCCAATGGGTTATATATATATATATATATATATATATATATATATATATATATATATATATATATAGAATATATCTATCTATCTATATCTATCTATCTATCTATCTATTTATCTATCTATCTATATATCATCATCATCAACCGTTGAGGTCCACTGCAGGACTAGCCTGTCCCTACCGAAGCAGGGACGATACAGCCAATGTATCACTACCTAGTGGCTTAAGCTCTCTGGTAGAGACTGTATGTAGGGTAAGAAGTGCTTATTAGTTTGACTATAGTGTTGTAGTGGCTTTGGATGAGTGTGTAGTCTGTGAACCAAGTGTAATCGGCCCGCCTTGAGCCGACTGGGTGCAAGCATACTAGTATGCGACACTGGTTCAATCGCAGCACCCTTTATGTCCGTCAAAGCGGTCAGTGGCTCAGGGAACGCTTCCCAAAGTTTTTACAACTCTGGCATCCACCTGCGTGTGAGACGCACACTCTACCACTGTACCACAGAGGCTCCATATATATATATATATATATATATATATATATATATATATATATATATATATATATATATATATATGACCGCCCTCTCCAGTCTTCTCCCTTCCAATCTTCCTTTTTTTATTTCCCTTAAGGCCCTCCACTTTCACCTGTGTTCTTTTATTTTATTCCCTTGTTATTCACCACTTGTTCTCACCGACCTAATTCCAACATTACTCCTTTGACCTCTTGCAGGTTAGCCTAGATCTTCCTCTCTGCTCCATGTCGTCACAGTCAGGAGCATTTCCTGCAAATCCGAGTGTATGGGTAAATACAGATCTACGCACCGTCTGAAATGACCACACGTCTGGGTTGAAATTCTCGAACGTATTTACGATACATTCCCTGTCGTTATTCGCATATGTTGTGCACGATGGACATGGAACAGTCTTTGCAGGTCTCGTTCTATCTTTTTAAAAATCTGAACTAGGAAAAGAGAATCATGGAAACATAGACATGTTTTCTAAGTGAAGGACAAAAGAAAAAAAAGTGCAGAATATTCCCACGTCTGTTGCTCTTCCTGCAAAAGCTAATCTAAGGTACGATAGAGAATCAGTGGTAAATATGACAAAGAAACCCATTCTTGAGCCAAATCTCACACACACCTCTTCCTTCTGCAATGCATCAGACACATCAGTGAGGACAAAGGATTTGACTGAGGCTATGGCAAGCTGCATTAAATGTTTCTCTGCTGTGTTGGTGGACTAAACCAGTACTTCTCAACGTGGGCCATATGCCCCCCACTTTCCGGGAACCATGTTTTATTTCTAGGGGGATATGTGGTAATATAGGAACACTGGGGGTCCACAGTAAGTTTCTAAGGGGACTACCAAAATTTAACTGCCAGGCGCATGACCAAGTTTTCATAATCCCCACATTATTTCTCTGGTAATTTCAGCAGCATAAATTATTACCGGTATACATCATCATCATCATCATCATCATCATCATCATCTGCCATTGCAAGTTCACTGCCAAGCAAAGGCCTCCTCCAAACTTCTCCACGAAAAAGTGAAAGAAACAGAGAGCCAAGATAAGGTCCCAGACAATCGCAGAGCTGATTTCACCAGGCTCAGAGCGCCACTTACAACTGCGGATTGGAATCAAATGTCTGAAACCGATGACGTAAACCAAACATGGGGAATATTCACCAAAAAACTTAATGAAGCGGTAAAGGCATGTGTGCCACTTCGTAACAGGCGCCCGACTGGTAATAGTAAACCAAAGTGGTGGTCCAGTGAAATTAAAAGTTGCTTAATAGCCAAAAAACATGCTTACTATAAATATAAAACTACACAAAATAATGATAATAACTTACAGTACGATAATCTACTTCGCATCTTGAAAAGATTTATCAAAGAAAGAGAGCACTGGAGATCCACAATACTAATACGTGCAAAGCAAATCCTGAAGACTTTTACAGTTATATTAGAAAGAAAAAGGTTGTGACTACATCAATAGGCCCTCTAGAAACGAACAGTGGCAAACACACAGAAAATGAGGTTGAAATGGTGAACATTCTTAACTATTACTTTGCGTCTGTATTTACAGCAGAAAACACCACCAGAAACCTACTGTTGCCCATAAACCAAGAAAATAGCATGGTCCTCATTAACTATGCTCTCCGCAATAGCGATATCCTTTTCAGCCATAAATAGTACAAACATAAACAAAACCCCTGGCCCTGATAAAATATCATCGAGAATTCTCAAAGAAGCAAAAATTAACTTACTGTTGCCACTCTCTGTCTTATTCAATAAATCGTCAAATACAGGGAAAGTCCCATGCATATGGAAACTAGCAAATGTAACACCAATTTTCAAAAACGGAAATAAGTTGCACCCAGGAAATCACAGACCAATCAGCTTAACATTAATAGTGCACAAGTTAATGGAAACAATCATGAGAGATAAAATAGTAAATTACCTAGAAGAAAGTAATATAATTAAAGATGCGCAGCATGGATTCAGACATTGTTGTTCATGCTTAACTAATTTACTGGACTTCTTCCATGATGTTTGCAAATCATGTGATCACTCAAGGGCAGTAGATATAATTACTCTGATTTTCAGAAAGCATTTGCCATTGTCCCTCGTAAGCGTCTCGTAAGCAAACTAGAAGCCCATGGATAATAGGAAATACGGAGAAACGGTTACAAGACTGGCTCTCAGACCGAAAACAGTGAGTTGTGATAAATGGAGAGGAATCCAAATGGCGTAATGTGATTAGCGGCGTTCCCCAGGGCTCAGTACTTGGACCGATACTTTTTATTGTCTACATAAACGACATAGATGAGGGTCTAAATTGTAAAATATCCAAATTTGCAGATGATACTAAAATAACCAGTAAATTAACTTCAAAGTTACAGTGGCAACAGTTACAAAATGACCTTAATACTTCGGCAAGCTGGGTAGAAAAATGTCAAACGAAATTCAACATAGAAAAATGTAAAGTACTTCATATTGGAAGTTACAACGTCCATGCAAATTACAAAATAAACAATATCCAGTTATCAAGTACAGACAATGAAAAGGATCTTGGTGTGAAATTATTAAAAGACTTCAAACCCTGTAAGCAGTGCACTGAGGTGGTGAAAATGCAAACAAGCTGGTGGGTTTTATTGGAAGAACTTTTGATTTTAAATTGGAAAAAGTCATACTTGCCTTGTACAACTTGCTAGTTCGCCCCAATCTTGAGTATTGTGTGCAATTCTGGTCTCCATACTACAGAAACGACATAGAAAAATTAGAGAAAATACAGGGAAGAAGCACAAACATGATACCACGACTGAGAAACAAACCATATGAGGAAAGCCTTGAAGAACTTAAATTATTTAGCCTATAGTCTTTCCAAAATATCGAGATCGTTTGGGCATTGTCCCTCATGGGAATTCCCCGACCCCTGACGTTGCCACACTTTCTACTGGGCAAATTATCGGATTAGAGACATAGCTCAAGGGACAACCATGACTCCCAGGTCACTACCTCTCTCTCTCTCTCTCTCTCTCTCCATATGAAATCTACATTTTATTTAGATTTATTTCTATAAAAAGTCTATACGGTTTTATGAATTATTAGAATTTGAGAAAAAGCCTCCTGACTGTCTGTCTGTCTGTCTGTCTCTCTCTCTCTCTCTCTCTCTCTCTCTCTCTCACTCTCTGCATACGAAATCAACATTTCACAGAGATTTATTTCTATAAAAAGTCTATACAGTTCTTTGAAAAGTCTATATGAGTAACAGGGGTTGGAGTGTCCATCTTTGATGGCGATCAGAGAGGAAATGACCTGCGGATTAACACTGACCCATCCTCACTGACTCACCTACAAACGTGACAGCATTGGAAAGCAACTTTGCCAAGTGTTGTGATATTTATAAAAAGTCATTGTTATTATTAAAAACAACAGACATTTCTTACACTATATAGCCTTATTAGAGAATTATATACATATATACTGAATATAAATTTCATTTAGAAGCAGTAAATAGCTGACATGAGACAGAGGGGTGTGTTTTCGTATAGATTCGACAGGAACATGGGTCGGGGAATTCCCGTAAGGGACAACGCCCAAACGATCTCGATATTTTGGACAGACTATAACGAAACACAGGTTAAGAGGTGACCTTAATGAAGTTTTCAAAATCATGAAGGGATATGACAACTTAGACATGAATAAATATTTTGAAATAGACTGGTCGAGTCAAACCAGGAGTAATGGCTGCAAATTTTATGGGAAAGCATTTCCAATCCCATGAAGCAAAATACTTCTTCTTTAACAGAGGCATCAATATCTGGTACAGATTACCCTCAGATACCGTGAACAGTATCGCATTTAAAACATTAAAAAACAAAATAGACAAGTATTTGCACAAGAATCATCAGCTGATTTTTTTCTGTTCATATAACTTACTTTCACCAGCTACGTTTAAATTCATTCCCCTTTTGTCTACAAGACACTCTGTAAACTTAACATACCAGTACATAGAGTCGTGGCACGTCATTATATACTTTTAAATTAATTAAATGCAGAGAAAGTAATATAAGCACAGATTAGGATCTGCACATATAGTCCTGAGTTAACGGTCTCTACTCTTACTTTCAACCTGTGATGGGCTGTGGATCACTGAGGGTCCCTGTTAGCTAAGTGACCACCATTGGGATTTTTTTAACATACCCGGGGTCACTGCTTCAGATGGTAACTTGTGAACTTGTCCTGCATGAGAGAGTTCCTTGTCGCAGTGGACTGAATGAAGCTGGAGCCTGAATGACTGCTGCCTACCTTAAAAGCACCAGGCAAGGCTGCTGCACCACCCCTGAAGATCCAAACCGGGCACTGTGTAATTTCCACGTTATGTGTACTGACACCCCGATAACGTCTATCTATCTATCTATTGCCAGACGCCTCAATCCCGTTTGGGGTGGCCACAAACAAATCTACTCCAAGTCGCCCTGTCCCCCGCCATTTCACTGCCCTGCTCCCAACTCACACCCCCCTCTCTCATATACCTCTCCACCCCATCCCTCCATCTCATCCTCGGCCTCCCCCTCCCTCTTCCCCCCTCCACCTCACTCACATACACTCTCTTCGTCAGTCTTTCACCCTCCATCCTCTCCACATGGCCAAACCACCTCAGTGTGTTCCTCATAACGCTTCCTATCACATCCACATCCACACCACAACGCTCCTTTATATCCTCATTCGTCAGCCTGTCTCTCCATGTGACTCCACAGGCTCCTCTTAAATAACTCATTTCCACTGCTCTCACTCTTGACTTGTGTCCTTCCAACAATGTCCAAGCTTCACTTCCGTACGTTAGAGTTGGTATCACAATACTGTCATGTAGTAACTTTTTCACTTCCATGCTCACTTCCCTGTTTCTTACCACTGTTTTCAAGGAACCAGCAACCTTTCTTCCCTGCTGTACCCTTTCAAGCACTTCACCCTCCAAACCTCCATCCTTACTCATCACACTACCCAAATACTTAAACGTACTCACATTTTCCAATTCCTCACCATCCAACCTCGCTGTACATTCACTAACTTCACCTCTCTCAAAGACCATCACTTTACTCTTCCCTACATTCACCTTTAGGTTCCGTTTCTTACACACTCTCTCAAACTCATCCACCAAGCCTTGCAGCTCCCCTTCGTCTTCACTCAACAACACAGTATCATCTGCAAACAACAGTACAGGGAGTTTCCAAACACTATCCTCTCTCACCAGGGCCACTCCAACATAATGTCATACCGTAGTTATTAATGATGAGGATTATTTTCTCTTTCAGGTTATTCAAACTGGTAGCTTATAGATAAAGTATTATAGAATTTAACTTTTCCTTTCCAGTCTCTCCTATGAAATTTCCATGTCAGTTTTTCCATGCTGCATGGTGGTTTTTCTCACTTTTTCCTGGAGGGTTTGGAGGTTTTTGCATTACTATCCTTATCCTTCAGCATGTAGAGTTAGATCTAGTAGTCATAGTTTACCCTGTAACAAGCAGCCTCGAAAGGACCATAAGGTCTGTTGCGTTTGCTTTCCTTTGTATTCCTTTGAATTCCTTAACTGAGCCATTCTCTGCCATGTTTTCCCTGCAAACTTCTCTCTATCATCTCTTCCTCGCCTGTCTGGTCTTTTTTCATCCATGTTAACAATCTCTTGGAGTCTGATCAGTCAGCCTGTTGTTCCATCGGTTATCCCTTGTTCTCGCTACGTGACCTCCTTGTCTCCATTTCTGTTCTTTTACAACTTATATAATGTCTTTGAATTTTGTCTGCATTCTCACCCACGTTGATCTTTCTCTGTCTCATAAAGATATTCCCAACATTGACCTTTCCATTGCCATTTGAGAGTGGATTAGTTTCCATCTCACAACCGCACGTCATACTTGGAATAGTACATTCTTTTAATGATTATATATATATATATATATATATATATATATATATATATATAGATAGATAGATAGATAGATAGATAGATAGATAGATAGATATAGATAGATAGATAGATAGATATAGATAGATAGATAGATATAGATATAGATATAGATAGATAGATAGATAGATATAGATATAGATACAGTGAAAAAGTCTTTGTATTTTAAACTGAATTTTATTTTCATGAGAAACAAATGATAATAATATAAATATGTGGAGATGGCAAAACCTGGAAACTTAACACATTCAAAGAACATATGGTTAGTCTCTTCTCTACCTCCATCCTGGAACACTCAGTGTGCATTTGATTACTATTTTCTCCGAACACAAGGCATGATTTCAGTGTTAGTGTTGTATGTTTAAATATTAAGTCCCAAAGTGGCATGCAATCCCATATTATTTTATTTTAATCTTCAGAGCACCTGTGTTTATTAGTTATGCTCAGCCTGCATCCCACATTACTGAGTACATTAAGCAACAATATAGAAGAGGAAAAGATGCTCCATTTCTATAATTTGTTTCAGATATTGTCATAGAAACAGTGATCTTACATCTAATTAACAGCTTAGTGTATAATTTTACGGCCATTAAACAGACGTTTCTCTATCCAACTGTCTATGCCTATGAGGAGGGGCCGCAGAAATAAATAAGGCTGAGAAGGTTGCCATTACATAAAAAAAAGTGTAAAAAAAAAAATGGTCTAAACGATGACGGCTTTTTCATGTTTTTTCGTGACTGAGTTAGATTATTTTCAAGTAAGTAATATCATGCAATTAACACACTTGTTCGGGCCTGAGGCAAAAACCCAAGTTCATAAATTCAGAAACGCTCAGAAGTAAACATGATTAGGGGAAAAGAAAAAAAAAGCGAATCCCATGTAGATAAGTTATATCGAGGAGAAAAATAAGACATTCGGTAAGTCACGCAGCGCACGCGCGCGTGCGTGCGTGCGCATGTGTGTGTGTGTGTGTGTGTGTGTGTGTGTGTGTGTGTGTGTGTGTGTGTGTGTGTGTGTGTGTGTGTGTGTGTGTGTGTGTGTGTGTGTGTGTGTGTGTGTGTGTGTGAGAGAGAGAGAGAGAGAGAGAGAGAGAGAGAGAGAAGATTTAAGAAGGAGGAAGTGTGTGGGTGAGGTAGAAAGAGGGAGGAGTATAGGTGAATAAGAAAGGGAATGGGAAAGATAGACAGAATATGGGAGGGAAGGAAGGGAGAGTGGTTTCGATGATAGGGGGGAGAAAAGAGAAGTGGGTGGGAGGATGAACAACACCTGCTGGACGGGAGACAGGTCTATAAACTGCTAATCCTGATTTAGTGGTCTTGTCAGGTCTTTAAGTAGCGACCACGGGGTAGACTTTGGTGAGTCTTCTTCACGTATATTGTTCCCAAGTCTCCCAGCCTGGCCGTGGCGCTGCGAGACAATGAACCCGGGGTGATATATTCCGGTGGGGCGTTAAAGGAACACGAATATCCACGCACAAATACCCAAGCTGCCGGGAAGACAGAGCGGCCTCAGCGGGTGTCATGTTTACGAGACGTGGAATTTGTCGCGGCCCGAGATACGGTCACATCAAGAGCAGATCTTACAGGGGAGGTACATGGTTGGTTCACGTGGATGCGCCTTAGTGATATTGTTCAGCTACCAGAGAGAATGGGAGTTCTAAAGAGGAGAGATTACTTCGATGTGCATGAGGAGTTTGTGACAGATGCATTGTTTAATAGCACACGTTAATAGGTGTCCGTGTGTGTGTGTGTGTGTGTGTGTGTGTGTGTGTGTGTGTGTGTGTGTGTGTGTGTGTGTGTGTGTGTGTGTGTGTGTGTGTGTGTTAAAAAAAGAGCTTAAAAGGTTGCACATAGCTCTTTTTAATGCTTAATTTTATTACCGAGCCACTTCAGTTTTTTGCTGGTTCAAGGAGTGAGATTATAGTGATGTGTATGTGCACTTGGCGATAGCTATGGCGATAATAGCGCCTTGGCTTCCTACTTTTAAGGTGAGAAAAATGTATGTATCTGAGGGGAGGGTGGGGGGTGGAGGTACTTTCTGTCTTGTTTACTGGTGGGAGAGATCAGCGGTTATGGTGTAGTACTATGTACGAGTACTGTGTGGCTGTTTTTTTTTTTTTTTTTTTTTTTATGTGTCCGACTCTGAGCATAGGCTTCACAGCCTGCTATCAAGGCCCATCAGTCCTCCTACATACCATACACCTCTACATGTCACCACATCGGCGCTAACACCCACCGTCCATACTGAATACATGCTAGGGCTGTCTCATACAGGACTGGTGTATTGATATTAGCGGGGGTATTTTTACGACATGTCGGCGGGTCTTCTGGTAGATTAGTAAAGCCTGATATAATGAAATTCAAATCCTTAAACTGTTCCCAGCCCCAGCCGGGATTTGAACCTGGGTCCGTTAGGACTGCAGGCCACCTCTCTACCGATTGGTGGTTACTGTTACTTCCTTTTATGAAATTAATGGGAGCTGGGAAGTTTCTCATGTATGGGTCAGGAGAGGTTAGACGCTGTGAGGAGATAGGAGATAGTTTGTGGTATCAGAGTACTTTTGTGATGTAAGGGACAGTGGAGGATAGAAACTATGAAAAGATGAGAGACATTTTGTGATGTTTGAGGCAGAACTGATGGGTGCGTGGTTGAAAGATGAGAGAAAAGGCTGAGAGACGAGGTGGAGAGTTCTTGATATTAGAGGCAGAGATGTTGAGAGTTTGATGGTAAGGTTAGAAACCGTAAGGATATTGATGAGCTGAAAGGAGAAAGGCTGATGGAAAAATGAGAGATAAGGTGGAGGGCTGAGAATCAGACTGTGATGTAAGAGTAAGGAAGGAAATAGGGGGATGGATAGGTGGGGAATGCGTGGCGAAGTGGGATGTTGTGTGGGAGGTGAGCGGGGGTTGGAAAGATTGTTTAGGAGGTATAGAGAAGAAAATAAACGTGGGTGAGGAAAGGTGGCTGGAAGGTGTGGAGGGTTAGTACGAGAACTGAGAAGTTGATGAAAAAGTGATGTTAGGGAAAGAGGAGGTTATGGATGTAAAACTCTGGTGGAGAGATAGAGAGATTAGTGATGAGATATGTAGGGCTGAAAGTGAGAGGTAAAAAAAAAAAAAAAAAAGAGAGAAAGAGAGATGTTGATAGTATGCAGAGATGCTGAAAAGTAGGCCGGAATGAGAGACGATGGATTGAACAGGATGTGGAAAGAGAAAAGTCGGTGAAGATGAGGACTGCCGAGAGAAAGAGAGGTGAGCATCAGTGGGAGGGATAAGAGGGAAAAAAAGGTGAGAGCAGGAAGATGTTTGCGTCGCAGAGAGAGGTGTGAAGTATGTAAGAATGTGAGGTGACAGATAGGAGTGGAACATATAATATGAAGTGATGATAAAAATGGGTAAAAGAAAAAAGAAAGAGAATAAGTAAGCGTCAGAGGGAAAGGTAAGAGGGGTCACTGAGAGAGATTGATAAGTAGGTGGGACACTGAGAAGAATTTGTGCGGTGAGAGTCAGGTGGTGAATGAATGGGAAAAGGATATGACAGATCATAATGTGAGAAAGGGAGCGACCGAAAGACAGGCGAACTCTCTTTCCTGCAATCAGTCGTTTCCCTAAGAGTTCATTCCATCCGTGTATAAAATCGTCTAACCGTTCTCTGTATATATATATATATATATATATATATATATATATATATATATATATATATTGTTACGGAACAGAGAAAGATAATGTACACATTAAGTGAGAATACTAAGAGTCACTACTGTCCCGTAAAGTTCCAGGTTCAAAACAAAAGAGTTAGGTAAAATTACAAGTTAAAGTTTAATGCACAAACTAACAACAAAACATTCAGGACTCATAAGGATAATGTAATGGCAAATAAACAGGTTAAATATATGGTTAACTGCAATAGCCTCTATTAACACGAAATTAGCAAGAGTAAATTTATCTAAGTCAGCCCTGATAAAATGAGATACCAGATAATACTCAGTGAATGCCAGATAAATTATTACAGATACAAACTCTTATCAAAAATGACAACATAAAACATTAATTAAAAACCTCACTAGGCCTAAGAATTAACCTTATGCTACACAGTACAAGAAATAATGCAATAACACTCATACTCAAATTACACACAGCTGCTAGATGTTTAGAGATTTCTTGAGCACTCACAATAATAATATCTGTACAGGGGAGGACAGAGATGTGAACAAAATGAGGAGCAGATCTAAGTGGCAATGATGCAGAGACTGAGCTCATTATATAGGGGCCAGCAGAGCTTGATACAACTTGTAAGAAGGACGCGCAAATGAAGCCATGGGGACAAAGAGCTGAAAATCCCGTACTGAACTCCAGAAATGGCGACTTACTCTACTATAACGGTAGAAGGGGGGGACTGAGGCAGAACACGCTCGTGATCAAACATGCAGCATACTGTGCGTTAAAATTACACAAAGGATGATGAAATCATAAGCTATGTAACACCTCCCCACAAAGAAAAAAGAAATTTACAAAGGAAATTTCTTATTACTCTAAAACAATCTGTATATGGCATTACAGAACATGCAAAAGTCTTTCCTAATGTTACAAAACATGAGATCTCCCTAGCACGTTCAGTCATAGGTACTTGCCAGTATCCCTTTAACAAATCAAACTTACTTATGTACCTAGCCTTTCAGATCTTGTCTATGCAATCTTCCACACGAGGGAGAGGGTAAGTGTCTGTTTTAGTTATCTGATTAACACGTCTGTAGTCGATGCAAAGCCTCTGTGACCCACCTGGCTTAGGGACTAGAGTGACAGGAGAACTCCACTCGCTCTGACAGGGCTCAAACATCTTGTGGTCCAACAGGTAGCCAAGCTCCTTCTGGATGAGAGGAACTTTCACTGGGTTCACACGGTAAGGAGGCAATTTAATTGGCTTTGCGTCTCCAACATCGACATCATGCATCAACACAGTGGTTCTTCCTGGAGTAGCACGGAACACTTGCGGGTACTCCTGCAGTAATGCCGAAAACTCCTGCCTTTCCTTGGGAGGTAGATGAGAAAGCTTAGTCTGGAGATCATTCATGATATCAGGATTCTTCCCCAAACTATCACTCAGGCTCATACTGCATGGGAGAGCTTCACTTGCAGACTCGGGTGGAACAGCTACAGTGCAGACTGGATTATTTTCGTCCCGCCTGTGATATAACTTTAGCATGTTGATGTGACACAGTTGCTTGTTCTTTCTACGATCTGGTGTGGCGATGACATAGTTGACATCACTGAGTTTCTTCTCCACGAAATAAGGGCCACTAAACTTGGCTTGAAGAGGTTGCCCATGAACTGGTAGCAGAATCAAAACCTGATCTCCTGGCTGAAAGTGGCGTAACCTGGACTTCTTATCATACCAAGTCTTCATCTTCTCCTGAGCAGCTCCTAAATTCTCTCTCGCCAGCTGTAAAGCAGTGGACAGCCGTTCTTTGAACTTCATCACATACTCCAGCAGGTTGTCATCTTCCTCCGACAGCCAGCATTCCTTGAGTAACTTAAGGGGTCCTCTTACTTCATGGCCAAACAGTAGTTCAAAAAGTGAGAAGCCCAGTGATTCATTTGGAGATTCTCTTGCAGCAAACACAACGAATGGAAGACCTTTATCCCAGTCTTTCTGATGTTCCAAACAGTATTTCTTGAGCATCGATTTGAGTGTTTGATGATATCTCTCCAAAGCTCCTTGGGTCTGGGGATGGTAAGCTGAAGAGGTGATCTGGGTGATGCCCAACTCTTTCAGAGACTGCTTGAAAACATTTGACATAAAATTACTTCCCCGGTCTGACTGTACCTCCTTGGGCAGACCAAACTTTGTGAAGAACCCTAGCATTTCCTTAACCACGTTCTTTGCTGAGATATTTCTAAGTGGAATGGCTTCAGGATAACGAGTAGCCATATCAATCAGGGTCAACACATAAGAAAATCCTGAAGAAGTCTTAGGAAGAGGGCCCACAATATCCACCAACACACGGGTGAAAGGCGCCTCAAAAGGAGGAATGGGAACTAGAGGTGCAACCTTTTCGGTCTGATTACACTTCCCCACAACTTGACAGGTGTGACAAGACTTACAATACCAGGAAACATCCCTGAAGATACCTGGCCAGTAGAAGTGTTTCAAAATGCGTGCCACAGTCTTCCTCACTCCAAGGTGTCCTGCCAAACTGGAATCATGAGCCACTCGAATGATATCCTGCCTACAAACACGAGGGATGACAACTTGATGTACAACCTCCCATTCACAGTCGGCTGATGCTGTTGGGGGTCTCCACTTCCTCATAAGTACTCCTGACTTTACATAATAACAAGTAGAAGCACCGGCTGACTCTTCTTCACTGTAAGCAGAGTTAGCTAGACCTTTCAACTCAGGGTCAGCAACCTGCAACTCAACCAACTCTTGACGAGACAAATTATCAACACTACGGGGTACTGCCTCATCTGGTGAGTGGTCCAAATTAGCAAGAAAAGTGTCAGCTAGGATAACATCATCATCATCATTATCCTCTAAATCACCAGTAACTTTAGGCTTAGCCCTAGTGACACCACATGCAGGGAACACATCAGGGACATCACAATCCTGGGTCGCAGCCACTGGCTCACTAGACAACTGAGGAGCTGGACACACTTGACTTCCACCAATATCATTTCCAAGTAAGAAAGTTACACCTGACATTGGGAGTGTCTCAACCAACCCAACCATAACGGAACCATTAACAAAACCAGACTCTAAATTCACTCTGCACAGAGGGACAGAGAAATAATTATTCCCTACACCTTGTAAGATTACAGTTTCATCAGAGGAATTAACATTAGAGCCTAGAACACTGGTCAGCATAAGGGATTGGCAAGCACCTGTATCACGATATATTGGAACTGATTTCCTGTCATTACTGTCCAGAGGACTGACAAAACCATCAGACAGGAAATTAGCACATGAACTCTTGAGAGTGTCACCCACGTTACTGCTCAAAAGAGGAGCTCCATCATGAGAATTTAAGTTACCCCTCAAAGCAGGTTCAGTTAACTCAGTTAAAGAATTCTGGGAACTCTCAAGAGTGGACACTAGACCAATTGACTGAATATTTAAAGACTCCTTTTTGTTCACATCACGCTGTCTCCTGAAACATTTCTCCGTAGTATGACCAAGCTTACTACAATAAGTACATTTACGTTTCAGAAATCTAGAGGTGAAGCTGGTATTTACTTCCTGAGAAACATCATCTTTATTCTCTTTCCTGTTACCTGTACTCTGAGTAGAGGCAACGTACTTACTCTCAGCTTTCCTTTTTTCTTTATAATATCTCTTGTGAGTGAGAACATATTCATCAGCTAAAACTGCAGCATCAGACAAATTATCTATTCTTTTCTCATCAAGATATAGGCTTACATCTTTATAAATACACCTCTTGAAGTCCTCCAGCAAAATCATCTGCTTAAATTTACCAAAATCAGAATCCACATTCTTAGAATTTAACCACTGCTCTAACAGATCTTCTTTGATTTTTGCATACTCAACATGGGATTGCTTATCTTGCTTGTAAGTTGTCCTAAATTTTACTCTATAGGCTTCAGGAACAAGCTCATAGGCCTTAAGAATCAAGCTCTTAACTACATCATAATTATCAGATTGATCCTGAGGCAAAGATGCATAAGTTACTTGAGCTTTACCGGTGAGAACAGTTTGAAGGAGTACTGGCCAATACTCCTTGGGCCAACTAAAACCTGTAGCTACCCTCTCAAACAACTGAAAATACTTTGTTAAATCAGATTCATTAAAAGGAGGGACAAGTTTAACATTTTTAGCCACATCAAAATCATCAGAGCTAGATGATCCAGTTCCACCTTGTTTCATGCGATACTCATGGTCTGCCTGAATCCTGGCAAGTTCAATTTGTGCCTGAGCCTGTAACTGTGCCTCTTGAATACGAGCATTTTCCTCATTAACACGAGCCTCCGCCTCCTTAGCCTTAGCCTCCTGCAGGGCTAGCTGTAACTTAGCTAATTCAATCTGCGTTTGCTCATTTTTTTTTTTTTTTTATGCGAGGAAGAAGGAACCAAAGGCCATGGCCCGCAGTAACAGTTCCCTCCAAGAGAAAAACAAAATACAATAGACAGCCAAATTCAAGATCCGATCATTTGGAGATGCCTGGACACACTGCGTTTGAAAGACTGGAGATCATAGGCAGCAGGAAATACAGATAGAGGGAGACAGTTCCAGAGCTGACCTGTTGCATAAATGAAAGACTGGGAGTAACGGTTAACTCTTGCATTAGAGAGCTGGACAGAAATGGATGAGAGTTTGCTGCCAGACGGGTGCTACGCGCCCGTCGTAGAGGTGGAGGAATGCAAGCAGACAGTTCAGAGGAGCAGTGACCATTAAAGTAGTGATAGAAAAGAGATAAAGATGCAACAGTGCGGCGAAGAGACAGAGGTTGAAGAGAGTCAGTAAGAGGAGGAGAGTTAATGAGACGAAAAGCCTTTGACTCCACCCTATTGAGAAGAGCTGTATGTGGGGAGCCTCCCCACACATGAGAGTTGTACTCCACACAGGGGCGGATAAAACCTCTGTATAGAGTCAACAATTGTGCAGGGGTAAAGAAAGAGCGGAGTCGGCTTAGCACACCCAATCTCTTGGAAGCAGATTTTGCAAGAGATGTAATATGGTCTTTCCAAGATAAGTCCTGAGTAAATGAAACCCCAAGCATGTTCAAGGATGATGCAGGATTAAGCTGAATATTATTAAACATTAATGGGTATACCTGTGGAAGATTTTGTCGGGTTGATAGGTGTAAGAACTGAGTCTTAGATGCATTAAAGACAACCATATTATTTTTACCCCAGTCAGCGATACGAGCCAAGTCAGACATTAGGTGTGCCATGAGTCTTAGATGCATTAAAGACAACCATATTATTTTTACCCCAGTCAGCGATACGAGCCAAGTCAGACATTAGGTGTGCCATAGCCTCATCCCTTGTTTCTTGAAGTAACTGTTGAGATGGGCGTTGCGGGAACCGAATGGAAAGGTGAAGGGTGGAGTCATCAGCGTATGAGTGGATAGGGTTAGATGTACAGCTTAGAAGATCATTGATGAATAAAAGGAAGAGAGTTGGTGATAGGACAGAGCCCTGAGGAACACCACTGTTGATAGATCTAGGAGAAGAACGATGGCCGTCTACAACAGCGGTTATAGAACGACCAGAAAGGAAGCTAGCGATGAAGGCACAGATAGAAGGATAGAAACCGTAGGAGGGCAGTTTGGAAATTAAAGATTTATGCCAGACTCGATCGAAAGCCTTTGAGATGTCAAGTGCAATGGCAAAGCTTTCGCCAAAGTCCCGAAAGGAGGATGACCAGGAGTCTGAAAGGTAGGTGAGAAGATCGCCAGTGGAGCGTCCCTGACGGAACCCATACTGACGATCGGAAAGAAGGTTGTGATAGGAAAGATGCCTTAAAATTTTTCTATTAAGAATTGACTCGAAAACTTTTAAAATACAGGACGTTAAAGCAATTGGACGATAGTTGGAGGGTTGGGAGTGGTCACCCTTCTTTGGGACTGGCTGAATGAGAGCAAACTTCCAGCAAGAAGGAAAGGTACAAGTTGACAGACAAAGGCGAAAGAGTTTGCCTAGGCAGGGTGTAAGCACAGAAGCACAGTTCTTGAGAACAACAGGAGGGACCCCATCAGGCCCATATGCCTTGTTAGTACTGAGGCCAGTGATGGCAGAAAATACATCAACTGAAGAAATTTTAATGTCAGCCATGAGGAAGTCAGAGGGGAGAAGTGATGGAGGAACAGCACCGGAATCGTCTAAGGTGGAATTGGAGGAGAAAGTCTGTGCGAAGAGATCTGCTTTATCAGTAGCAGAAATAGCTACAGATCCATCAGAGTTACACTAAACAAGCTTTCACTAATCATGTCAACAATTTGATCCTTAGAATGATGAGAGCGAACAGCAATTCCCAATTGTTGAGCAACAAGCTTAAGTTCATTCTTTGTTCTGTTTTCTATATCACACACTGTTTGCACATTTGACAAAAAATCCTTGGCTCCATCAAGTGTAGCAATAGTAGACATCACGAACAAGTAACAGTCACAAAATATCAAGCAATATCCTTATGATAATATCCTGAATATCCTGATGAGAGGTCGCCAAATTTATGTTACGGAACAGAGAAAGATAATGTACACTTTAAGTGAGAATACTAAGAGTCACTACTGTCCCGTAAAGTTCCAGGTTCAAAACAAAAGAGTTAGGTAAAATTACAAGTTAAAGTTTAATGCACAAACTAACAACAAAACATTCAGGACTCATAAGGATAATGTAATGGCAAATAAACAGGTTAAATATATGGTTAACTGCAATAGCCTCTATTAACACGAAATTAGCAAGAGTAAATTTATCTAAGTCAGCCCTGATAAAATGAGATACCAGATAATACTCAGTGAATGCCAGATAAATTATTACAGATACAAACTATTATCAAAAATGACTGACATAAAACATTAATTAAAAACCTCACTAGGCCTAAGAATTAACCTTATGCTACACAGTACAAGAAAAAATGCAATAACACTCATACTCAAATTACACACAGCTGCTAGATGTTTGGAGATTTCTTGAGCACTCACAATAATAATATCTGTACAGGGGAGGACAGAGATGTGAACAAAATGAGGAGCAGATCTAAGTGGCAATGATGCAGAGACTGAGCTCATTATATAGGGGCCAGCAGAGCTTGATACAACTTGTAAGAA
The DNA here is from genome assembly GCF_032717465.1 of Coenobita brevimanus. Lineage (NCBI taxonomy): Eukaryota > Metazoa > Arthropoda > Malacostraca > Decapoda > Coenobitidae > Coenobita > Coenobita brevimanus. The sequence goes on from NC_137012.1 coordinate 9,875,828, forward strand.
GGACGCGCAAATGAAGCCATGGGGACAAAGAGCTGAAAATCCCGTACTGAACTCCAGAGAGGACGACTTACTCTACTATAACGGTATAAGGGGGGCACTGAGGCAGAACACGCTCGTGATCAAACATGCAGCATACTGTGCGTTAAAATTACACAAAGGATGATGAAATCATAGGCTATGTAACAATATATATATATATATATATATATATATATATATATATATATATATATATATATATATATATATATTCACAAGGGAAAAGAAACACGAAATATCCCAAGCGCTTTCGTGTATTCACATCTTCAGGGGAGAGCTCTCCCCTGAAAATGTGAATACACGAAAGCGCTCGGGATATTTCCTGTTTCCGTTTCCTTGCGGATATCATCATGTCTATGGATCACGATTCATTATATATATATATATATATATATATATATATATATATATATTGTGTGTGTGTGTGTGGTAGATGGGGGCGCTCACCACCCACTCACTCGATGTAGTTCTGCTCCCGGGTGTCTGCCCTTTCCTCTCCATCCTTCTTTCCTTCCATTCTCTCCTGTCTTTCTTTCCTTCATTCATTTCTTGTCCTGCCTACGGGTGACTTTACAGTCCCTCTTCTGTCTTTCTTTCCTTCAGTCTTTCCACTTCCTTCAGCCTGTGGGTGACTCTACACTGGGTGTCAAGCCAAATGGTTTCCTGCGCACCAGGAAACCATTTACTACGCTGGGTGGTAACCATATAACCAAATTTTGGCGCCTGGTGGTTTAGTGGGTAATTACTGCTCTCCAATCGGATTGAGCCGGTGAATGTTTATATCCAAGGGATGATTGGGGTTGATTGCTCATGTAATGCCACTCAGGGATGAGTGAGGCTGGTCACTCTCATCTTAAATGACGGGACCAACTGCCTAGTCCCGGGCTCCTATGCTCCTCATGGGGAAATGTAGGATTGGATGATGGATATATATATATATATATATATATATATATATATATATATATATATATATATATATATATATATATAGGCTAATATAAATACCGATATAAGAAGGAGTCATTACAATGGAATTAATAGGGGTATTGTCTGATGTCGGGGGTATAGGACGCTTCGTAGCACTTCTTCGTTGGCTATTTTGTTTTTTATTAAACTAAAGCATTCTCTGGTATGCCATATTTGTCAGTTTTACGTCGACGTTGTTGTCTCGATGAAACTCAAGAACACATTGTGTAGTAATATACAAAATGAATCACCAAGGTAGAGGCATTACCAAATATTCAAATAAACTTAGAATACTAGCCATCTCTTCACCACAACGAGAGGCTTTCCGTTAGTACAATATAATCGCCTGACGTCATCATGGTGAAGGGATTACGGGAAGATGAAAGAAGGAAACAGTGAAGATAGCTTGAGGAAGTGACAAGTACAATAGAAAGCAATCACCAACGGATCAAATGGTCCTTTCAGTTACGTTTGTTTTGGAGAAAAAAGAACAGTAACTGTAGTGTCTAATTCTAGGAGCTAAAGGTACAGGTAGTAAAGCAGTAGGGAAGATGAGGAATAGGTAGGACGCCGAAGTATTGGAGGGAAATAGAAGAAAAGATGAAAGACAAATGGAAAGTTGAAAGGGTAACAAGAAAATCCTGATAATTTAGGGGAAAGCGAAAGATGCAGGAAGAGATTTGTGGAAAATTTAGGGTGAGAGAAGTATGGAGGAAGAGGGATGTAGCGGAGAACAAAATAAATGGAAGAGAGAGAGAGAGAGAGAGAGAGAGAACATATATAGGTAGATAGATAGATGGATAGATTTAGATGTAGATATATAGATATATATAATACTGTGGCCCTCAAAAATACGAAGTAGAAACTGTTCACTTCCACAAGGCTATATATGTTCCTTATCATCACTGAAGGCACTATGTGAAAAATTTGATGCAATGCACAATTTTTAGAGTCACTTCCGATGCCGTAATTCCGAAAAAATGAACTGAAAACACAACATCGACGGATTTTCAACAAAAAACGAGATATGTATTTTCAACGTTTCCAAACATAGACATTATTTGTGTGCTAAAAGAACACACTTAAAACACTAGGTATAAAAACAATGTATCATTTTGTCTTCATCAAAGCAATTTTCGTCGGAATTGGCAGTTTTTCCGGTGGTCAGTGGCAAGCTGCAGTATGTACTGCTTTGAGTCTCGTGTCTCGTCAGGACATCGTTGTCAAACTGGTTGAGAGCTACACCTCTCTTGGCACAGTCGTTGACAACCTTAAAAGGTCTGCACTTGGCTGCAAGAGACATATACCTGGGGTCTGTCAGCCAAAGACTGGGTGATTTCACCATGAATGCTCTGGCATCATCTTGTCCTGTCACAGAGAGCAGGTTGAAGAACTTCAATGAATGTCTGGTGATGTAAGTTGCCAGTGAAGTGCAGTGGTCGAACGCATCACCATTGAAACGTCGTGCCAGTTTCCAATGAGGCTGATGATTAAGGTTTTCCACCATAGCTGCTTTAGTGGCGTCGTCAACACGATGATAAAAAAAAAAAGCAAGTGGCACCAAATGCTCAGTGAAGTACCACAAATGGCAGCACAATGACTTGGCCACTGCCTTCACCACGATGCGATCGGGGTGCTCGTGGAGTAGTGAAATCGGCTTCTTGTCGCTGAAGGGGCCTTCTCTGGATGTAGTGACTCATGCCAATAGCGTATGTATATGAGTAATACAAACTGACTTACTCTTGTGACACTGGCTGTCTCCCTCACCATCAAGTTCATTTGCATCCTGACCAGAAAAATCTTCAGCGAGTATACGGATTTTGCCATCCAGCGTGCACTGTGCACAGCGCCTGGAGCATGAACTGTCTACTTATCACCTGGAGAATATCTCAAGATCATAAAAGAGAGATGTAATAACTCTCTATAATCATCTTTTGGGAGCTGGCTGTTCATGGCATCAGTGCAGAACAAATTCATTTCATCGCATAGACTATCAGGCATCCCAACAAACAACTCGTCTCCAGCAGGATATAAATCAGTTTTATGCATACCTGGCCAAAGAGTTTGGAAGCACTTGAAGATTCCCTCTTCAGGTCCACTGTTTGGCCTAAGAGAAACAGTGAAGACAGCAGGCAGCATCAACTCAGACACATGATGACGGCAGGCAATTCAGATGAGCTCTTTGTCCAAAGTTTTTTCAATTTGACCACATGCTCCCATCTTCAGGCTTGTGTTAGCTGCTGTTGTATCAAAAACAAGCCCCTGAATCATTGGTTTTAGATTCTATTCATCCCAGTGCTGTGGTTTATCTTGGTAACCCCGAGAAGTTGCTCTGTCTCACTGCTAGTCACCAAAATGGCAACTCGGTCCACTGCAGGTTCAATGTTTCCAGTGATCTCTGCGAGCATTTTACCATCCCAGTATAGGAGAAGTAGAATGTCTGGTGTGAAAGCAGCCTGTCGATCAATTGCATCTTCTTTGCCAGTGGTAGCTCATGGTCGCTGTATGGTATTCGAGACAATGCTACAGACTCTAAGTTATGACTAAGAGTTTTTGCGGCAGTGCCCACCACGAACATGGCTGAACAATTAGGCAGTTTGACACGATCAAGTGTGGCAGCTACTTCCTTAGTTACAATGATTTTCTTAACTTTACTTTGCTGTCTAATTTGTGTAGACATTGATGGCCCTTGAAATTCATCCTTAGACTCTGCTGATGAGGTACAGTCATTTCCATCTGCTGTTCAATAAGCTTGCATTTTTTTTTTTTTTTTTTTTTTGAGCGTTGGCTTGAGCACTTCTATTCCGCTTACGAGCCTCCTTGTTTGCCAAGATTCTATCCACCTTGGACATACTCCTGCTGCAGGGATTCTGTTGCTGTAATCGCAAGAACTGCTTTTCCTTTTCATTTGTCACAGTGAGCAGAGCGGCCTTTCGAGAAATACGAAACAATTTTGAGAGTTTTTTCTTGAAGTTTTGCTCTTTGACCGGTACCCTGGTTTCGGTAACAATCTGTTGTTCTTCAATACACAGTACTTTTTGTGAAACTACTTGCGAATACCCGAGTCTACCCTTTGGGTCAGGATGTGCGCTTTATCCCAGATCACCATTCCTGTCTCAGTGGTACTCTTAGCACGGAGAGTCATTGTAAGACTGTATCCTAAGGACATTGACATTAGTTGGTAGGCGAGCACCCAATTTATCTTTTGGGGGCTTGCCCAGAAGCCATACTTTTGGACTGCTTCCTGTCATAGGCATGACCTGTGAATGGAACACACTGATAAGCAAGACTTTATTATAACTATCGATAATAGTACTCATCAGAACATTATTTTGATATATTAGTTTCAATTCGCTCTGCATATCAGGATACTCTGATCAAAAATTGGGTGTGCTAAGCCGACTCCGTGCCTTCTTTGCCCCTGCACAATATACTCTGATCAAAAATTGGGTGTACTAAGCCGACTCCGTTCCTTCTTTGCCCCTGCACAATTGTTGACTCTATACAGGGGTTTTATCCGCCCCTGTGTGGAGTACAACTCTCATGTGTGGGGAGGCTCCCCACATACAGCTCTTCTCAATAGGGTGGAGTCAAAGGCTTTTCGTCTCATTAACTCTCCCCCTCTTACTGACTTCCTTCAACCTCTGTCTCTTCGCCACAATGTTGCATCTTTATCTCTTTTCTATCGCTACTTCAATGGTCTCTGTTCCTCTGAACTGTCTGCATGCATTCCTCCACTTCTACGACGGGCACGTAGCACCCGTCTAGCAGAAAACTCTCACCCCTTTTCTGTCCAACTCTCTAATGCAAGAGTTAACCGTTACTCCCAGTCCTTCATTTATGCAACAGGTCAACTCTGGAACTGTCTCCCTCTGTCTGTATTCCCTGCTTCCTATGATCTCCAGTCTTTCAAATGCAGTGTGTCAAGGCATCTCGAAATGAATGGATCTTGAATTTGGCTCTCTCTTGTATTTTGTTTTTCTCTTGGAAGGAACAGTTTTGCTGGCTCATTGCCTTTGGTTCCTTCTTCCCCACATAAAAAAAAAAATGTGCTGGATACAAGTGATTATTAAACATTGTCTTTGGTATTAGAAATATTCCATTATTAATGAATCAAATATTCATCAACAAGTGCCTTGTATGTAGAGCATAAAAACTTAATATATCAAAGTAACTTTCTGATAAGTGTCATTATTGGTAGTTATAATGATATAAATTTTACTTACCAGATCAGAGTAATTCACTGCTCGATGTCACGACACACTAGTCATCATGAACATACCAATGAACGTCCTGTTGTGTGAAGAAATAGTCATCCATTGAGGGGCTGAGTGACCCCTGAGTCACCGACAAGCCACCCACAGCACGCTGAGGCGTGGACGTGGTGCTTTTCCGGCTGCATCGGAGTTTCCAAAAGATGGCTGCAGCACGCAGCAGTGGTAGACGTATGTTACAATAAGAATGTCTACTGACTAATGCTCAAGCTTTATTCAATGTTTAGTTCGATAACTGTCACAGTTTTAGGATAGTTACGGGCAGTTACAAGCCATATATTCAATTGACGATTAGACTTTTATGATCAAACATAATGTTTTCAGGATCACATATTTTTCCTTCAGGGAGTGACATAAATATGAGCCGATTTTCTTGATTTTTTTTTTTTTTTTTTTTTTTTGCATGAAAGCTCCTCAAGCGATATGGAACAGAAGTAGCCTTGTGGAGAATAATAAATTTGTAAAAAAGTTTTTTGGTCCATTTTTAGGCCACCCTAATATATATATATATATATATATATATATATATATATATATATATATATATATATATATATATATATATATATATTGTTACGGAACAGAGAAAGATAATGTACACTTTAAGTGAGAATACAAAGAGACACTACTGTCCCGTAAAGTTCCAGGTTCAAAACAAAAGAGTTAGGTAAAATTACAAGTTAAAGTTTAATGCTTAAACTAACAACAAAACATTCAGGACTCATAAGGATAATGTAATGGCAAAAAACAGGTTAAATATATGGTTAACTGCAATAGCCTCTATTAACACGAAATTAGCAAGAGAAAATTTACTTAAGTCAGCCCTGATAAAATGAGATACCAGATAATACTCAGTGAATGCCAGATAAATTATTACAGATACAAACTATTATCAAAAATGACTGACATAAAACCCAACATCAATCAAAAACCTCACTAGGCCTAAGAATTAACCTTATGCTACACAGTACAAGAAAAAATGCAATAACACTTATACTCAGATTACACACAGCTGCTAGATGTTTGGAGATTTCTTGAGCACTCACAATAATAATATCTGTACAGGGGAGGACAGAGATGTGAACAAAATGAGGAGCAGATCTAAGTGGCAATGATGCAGAGACTGAGCTCATTATATAGGGGCCAGGAGAGCTTGATACAACTTGTAAGAAGGACGCGCAAATGAAGCCATGGGGACAAAGAGCTGAAAATCCAGCTCTGAATAACAGAGAGAACGACTTACTCTACTATAACGGTAGAAGGGGGCGACTGAGGCAGAACACGCTCGTGATCAAACATGCAGCAACTGTGCGTTAAAATTACACAAAGGATGATGAAATCAAAGGCTATGTGACACCTCCCCACAAAGAAAAAAGAAATTTACAAAGGAAATTTCTTATTACTCTAAAACAATCTGTATATGGCATTACAGAACATGCAAAAGTCTTTCCTAATGTTACAAAACATGAGATCTCCCTAGCACGTTCAGTCATAGGTACTTGCCAGTATCCCTTTAACAAATCAAACTTACTTATATACCTAGCCTTTCCGATCTTGTCTATGCAATCTTCCACACGAGGGAGAGGGTAAGTGTCTGTTTTAGTTATCTGATTAACACGTCTGTAGTCGATGCAAAGCCTCTGTGACCCACCTGGCTTAGGGACTAGAGTGACAGGAGAACTCCACTCGCTCTGACAGGGCTCAATCATCTTGTGGTCCAACAGGTAGCCAAGCTCCTTCTGGATGAGAGGAACTTTCACTGGGTTCACACGGTAAGGAGGCAATTTAATTGGCTTTGCGTCTCCAACATCGACATCATGCATCAACACAGTGGTTCTTCCTGGAGTAGCACGGAATACTTGCGGGTACTCCTGCAGTAATGCCGAAAACTCCTGCCTTTCCTTGGGTGGTAGATGAGAAAGCTTAGTCTGGAGATCATTCATGATATCAGGATTCTTCCCCAAACTATCACTCAGGCTCATACTGCATGGGAGAGCTTCACTTGCAGACTCGGGTGGAACAGCTGCAGTGCAGACTGGATTATTTTCGTCCCGCCTGTGATATAACTTTAGCATGTTGATGTGACATAGTTGCTTGTTCTTTCTACGATCTGGTGTGGCGATGACATAGTTGACATCACTGAGTTTCTTCTCCACAAAATAAGGACCACTAAACTTGGCTTGAAGAGGTTGCCCATGAACTGGTAGCAGAATCAAAACCTGATCTCCTGGCTGAAAGTGGCGTAACCTGGACTTCTTATCATACCAAGTCTTCATCTTCTTCTGAGCAGCTCCTAAATTCTCTCTCGCCAGCTGTAAAGCAGTGGACAGCCGTTCTTTGAACTTCATCACATACTCCAGCAGGTTGACGTCATCTTCCTCCGACAGCCAGCATTTCTTGAGTAACTTAAGGGGTCCTCTTACTTCATGGCCAAACAGTAGTTCAAAAGGTGAGAAGCCCAGTGATTCATTTGGAGATTCTCTTGCAGCAAACACAACGAATGGAAGACCTTTATCCCAGTCTTTCTGATGTTCCAAACAGTATTTCTTGAGCATCGATTTGAGTGTTTGATGATATCTCTCCAACGCTCCTTGGGTCTGGGGATGGTAAGCTGAAGACGTGATCTGGGTGATGCCCAACTCTTTCAGAGACTGCTTGAAAACATTTGACATGAAATTACTTCCCCGGTCTGACTGTACCTCCTTGGGCAGACCAAACTTTGTGAAGAATCCTAGCATTTCCTTAACCACGTTCTTTGCTGAGATATTTCTAAGTGGAATGGCTTCAGGATAACGAGTAGCCATATCAATCAGGGTCAACACATAAGAAAATCCTGAAGAAGTCTTAGGAAGAGGGCCCACAATATCCACCAACACACGGGTGAAAGGCGCCTCAAAAGGAGGAATGGGAACTAGAGGTGCAACCTTTTCGGTCTGATTACACTTCCCCACAACTTGACAGGTGTGACAAGACTTACAATACCAGGAAACATCCCTGAAGATACCTGGCCAGTAGAAGTGTTTCAAAATGCGTGCCACAGTCTTCCTCACTCCAAGGTGTCCTGCCAAACTGGAATCATGAGCCACTCTAATGATATCCTGCCTACAAACACGAGGGATGACAACTTGATGTACAACTTCCCACTCACAGTCGGCTGATGCTGTTGGGGGTCTCCACTTCCTCATAAGTACTCCTGACTTTACATAATAACAAGTAGAAGCACCGGCTGACTCTTCTTCACTGTAACCAGAGTTAGCTAGACCTTTCAACTCAGGGTCAGCAACCTGCAACTCAACCAACTCTTGACGAGACAAATTATCAACACAACGGGGTACTCCCTCATCTGGTGAGTGGTCCAAATTAGCAAGAAAAGTGTCAGCTAGGATAACATCATCATCATCATTATCCTCTAAATCACCAGTAACTTTAGACTTAGCCCTAGTGACAGCACATGCAGGGAACACATCAGGGACATCACAATCCTGGGACGCAGCCACTGGCTCACTAGACAACTGAGGAGCTGGACACACTTGACTTCCACCAATATCATTTCCAAGTAAGAAAGTTACACCTGACATTGGGAGTGTCTCAACCAACCCAACCATAACGGAACCATTAACAAAACCAGACTCTAAATTCACTCTGCACAGAGGGACAGAAAAATAATTATTCCCTACACCTTGTAAGATTACAGTTTCATCAGAGGAATTAACATTAGAGCCTAGAACACTGGTCAGCATAAGGGATTGGCAAGCACCTGTATCACGATATATTTGAACTGATTTCCTGTCATTACTGTCCAGAGGACTGACAAAACCATCAGACAGGAAATTAGCACATGAACTCTTGAGAGTGTCACCCACGTTACTGCTCGAAAGAGGAGCTCCATCATGAGAATTTAAGTTACCCCTCAAAGCAGGTTCAGTTAACTCAGTTAAAGAATTCTGGGAACTCTCAAGAGTGGACACTAGACCAATTGACTGAATATTTAAAGACTCCTTTTTGTTCACATCACGCTGTCTCCTGAAACATTTCTCCGTAGTATGACCGAGCTTACTACAATAAGTACATTTACTTTTCTGAAATCTAGAGGTGAAGCTGGCATTTACTTCCTGAGAAACATCATCTTTATTCTCTTTCCTGTTACCTGTACTCTGAGTAGAGGCAATGTACTTACTCTCAGCTTTCCCTTTTTCTTTATAATATCTCTTGTGAGTGAGAACATATTCATCAGCTAAAACTGCAGCATCAGACAAATTATCTATTCTTTTCTCATCAAGATATAGGCTTACATCTTTATAAATACACCTCTTGAAGTCCTCCAGCAAAATCATCTGCTTAAATTTACCTAAATCAGAATCCACATTCTTAGAATTTAACCACTGCTCTAACAGATCTTCTTTGATTTTTGCATACTCAACATGGGATTGCTTATCTTGCTTGTAAGTTGTCCTAAATTTTACTCTATAGGCTTCAGGAACAAGCTCATAGGCCTTAAGAATCAAGCCCTTAACTACATCATAATTATCAGATTGATCCTGAGGCAAAGATGCATAAGTTACTTGAGCTTTACCGGTGAGAACAGTTTGAAGGAGTACTGGCCAATACTCCTTGGGCCAACTAAAACCTGTAGCTACCCTCTCAAACAACTGAAAATACTTTGTTAAATCAGATTCATTAAAAGGAGGGACAAGTTTAACATTTTCAGCCACATCAAAATCATCAGAGCTAGATGATCCAGTTCCACCTTGTTTCATGCGATACTCATGGTCTGCCTGAATCCTGGCAAGTTCAATTTGTGCCTGAGGCTGTACCTGTGCCTCTTGAATACGAGCATTTGCCTCATTAACACGAGCCTCCGCCTCCTTAGCCTTAGCCTCCTGCAGGGCTAGCTGTAACTTAGCTAATTCAATCTGCGTTTGCTCATTTCGAGGAGTTACATTAAACAAGCTTTCATTAATCATGTCAACAATTTGATCTTTAGAATGATGAGAGGGAACAGCAATTCCCAATTGTTGAGCAACAAGCTTAAGTTCATTCTTTGTTCTGTTTTCTATATCACACACTGTTTGCACATTTGACAAAAAATCTTTGGCTTCATCAAGTGTAGTAATAGTAGACATAATTAATAAGTAACAGTCACAAAATATCAAGCAATATCCTTATGATAATATCCTGAATATCCTGATAAGAGGTCGCCAAATTTATGTTACGGAACAGAGAAAGATAATGTACACTTTAAGTGAGAATACGAAGAGACACTACTGTCCCGTAAAGTTCCAGGTTCAAAACAAAAGAGTTAGGTAAAATTACAAGTTAAAGTTTAATGCTTAAACTAACAACAAAACATTCAGGACTCATAAGGATAATGTAATGGCAAAAAACAGGTTAAATATATGGTTAACTGCAATAGCCTCTATTAACACGAAATTAGCAAGAGAAAATTTACTTAAGTCAGCCCTGATAAAATGAGATACCAGATAATACTCAGTGAATGCCAGATAAATTATTACAGATACAAACTATTATCAAAAATGACTGACATAAAACGCAACATCAATCAAAAAGCTCACTAGGCCTAAGAATTAACCTTATGCTACCCAGTACAAGAAAAAATGCAATAACACTCATACTCAAATTACACACAGCTGCTAGATGTTTGGAGATTTCTTGAGCACTCACAATATCTGTACAGGGGAGGACAGAGATGTGAACAAAATGAGGAGCAGATCTAAGTGGCAATGATGCAGAGACTGAGCTCATTATATAGGGGCCAGGAGAGCTTGATACAACTTGTAAGAAGGACGCGCAAATGAAGCCATGGGGACAGAGCTGAAAATCCCGCTCTGAATAACAGAGAGAACGACTTACTCTACTATAACGGTAGAAGGGGGGGACTGAGGCAGAACACGCTCGTGATCAAACATGCAGCAACTGTGCGTTAAAATTACACAAAGGATGATGAAATCATAGGCTATGTAACAATATATATATATATATAACTATATGTAACTATATATAACTATATAACTATATAACTCTCTCTCTCTCTCTATTGTAATGTGAGACTCTGTCTGTCTGTCTGTCTGTCTCTCTCTCTCTCTCTCTCTCTCTCTCTCTCTCTGTTAGGTAGGGTTATTTCTGCTTCAGCTCTCCAATGCATTTTTTTTTTTATTCTTGCTACCAAGTGACTGACCAAGTCTAACTTCATCCAATATTGTCTGAAATAATCCAACCCAACTTTGCGTGACCTAATCTAAACTAACCAAACACAGCCCAGACCAGATAAACCTATCGTATCCAAGTCTTAAGTTCAAATAAACTAACTTTACCTAATGCAACCAAAACCAAACCTAATATAAAACGATATTTGAGCAAATCCAACACTACATAATCCTAGCCAACGGAACCCAACATAAGCCGACCGAACCCATCCCAATATAACGCTACCTAACACTACCCAACATAATCCGAACGAACCCAACCCAACATAACCCAAACCAACGCAACCCAACATAACATAAACCAACGCAACCCAATATAATCCAAACAGAAGCAACCCAACGTAACCCTAACGAACCCAACCCATCCTAATTTAATCCAACCCTCCCTATCCTAACTTTATTTAGACATATCTTACCCACCCAAGTCTTACCTAAACAAACCAGCTCTCCATGCCCTAACCCAACCCAACTTAACCCAACCAAATCAAACCCTTCTTAACCTAACCTAAATTAATCGAACCAAGTTCAGCCTAACAGAACTCAAGCCAATTCATACTGGTTCTCCCTAAACTAACGTAACCAACTCAGTCTTCACCAATCCAATCTAATTTAACCCTAAGACATCTCTCATGTATCCATCATCGTCCACTTGTGTATCCCTCCCTCATACTGACATTCAAGAAGTTGCGTCTTTCTCATTTGATACTTATGGGCTCAGAGAGTAAATCGAGAGAGAGAGAGAGAGAGAGAGAGAGAGAGAGGAAAGCAAACAGCAACAGTTCTATTTGTCCTTTTGTGCATGCATGGTATAGGAAAGGTTTTAATTAACAAAACCATGGTCAGCTAAAGACAAAAATAGAAAAGCAGGAGGGCTCCCCCAACAAATCCTTTAGTCGAATCCGTCAGGAAATAGTGGAAAGAACCATCATGCAGCACAGGAAAGCTATTATGGAAATTTCATAGGAAAGAGGGAAAAGAAATTGTACAGTATGCTATCTGCCTGAAAAGGAAAGTATCATTAAATCAACATTATTTATCGATGCTCTGCGGGTTGTATGATCGAGGCTATGATAATAAAAACTTGTATACAATACAGAAATGTATTATTCAGGGGTGAATATACTTAGCTGGGGGTTCGAAGACAGATACATCCAAGTGATTCTAACAGGTTAGTGCTGTTTCACACTTTACTACATTGGAAGTCAGTTTGTTCCATATATTTTCAGTTCTATTTAAGAAAAAATGCTTTGCTGCATGTGACTAATATCGTTTGTCCATATTTTTATGCTCATCACCTTTTGTATAATTTGAAAGATCAACTGTGAAACATTTATCGACATTGTTGTTATCTTTTGAATATTTTGGATACTTCAACTAAACCTCCAATAACCCAAAGTTAGTTCAGGTAAAGAGATTCAGAGCTTTCAAACCTCCCTCTACTGTTTGTTTCTCAATCTAGGTCTAATTTTTGTCACTCTTCATTGCACTCTCTCTAGTTTTTCCATAACTTTTTATAATACAGTGACCAAAATTGAATGAAATACTCCATGTACGGATGTACTAAGGAATTATAAAAGTGATGACAATATTTTTGGCTATGTTCGAATGCTCTGTCTATGAATCTAATTTTTTTCTTTTTTCTTTCTGCTTTTTTAACAGCCTCTGTACAAGTAAATTGTTAACATATTCAGTTAAATTGTTAATATATGTTGGATGCTTCAATTAAATCTCCTCGTAACCCGCGATTAGTTAAGGTAAAGAGATTCAGGGCTTTCAAACACTCCCTCTACTGTTTATTTCTCAATCTAGGTATAATTTTTCTCACCTTTCATTGTACTCTTTTTTAGTTTTTCCATATCTTTTTACAATACAGTGACCAAAATTTAATGCAATGCTGTAAGTGCGGACGTACGAAGGAATTATAAAAGTGATGACAGTATTTTTGGATCTATATTCGAATGCTTTATCAGTGAATCCAATCTTTTTTTTTTTTTTTTAACAGCCTCTGCACATTGCTTGCCTTGTTTCAAATAAATTATTATAACTCCTCAGTCGTTTTCATGGTTTTCACAATCAAGCTGAACGTTGTTCATGTTTTACTGCCAATATTTAGCACTTCCCATTTATTAATATTGAAATTCAACTTGCCGTGTTAAGCTCCAATTAAATAGTTGATCAAGACCTCTCTGAATTGCCTGCTTTTGCAGTGCTGTGTCTGCTGTATTACCTATTTCAGAATCATCAGCAAATTTAGGATTGTTTCAAAACAATCATTCATCAGTATCATTTATGTATGTTAGAAAAAGCATAGGATCTAACACTGAACTCTGTAGCACTGCGCCTGTAAAGTCTATTCAGTCTGATTCTTTTCCACTTATTGCAACTCTTTGCTCTCGGTCGATGAGCCAATATTTGATCCACTCGAGTGCACTGCCACTGAAACCAAGCACCTTTAGCTCTTGAAGAAGTCTTTTGTCTGAAACTTTGTCAACAGCCTTTTTAAAATCGAGATAGACAGCGTTAACAGGTTTGATCTCGTCGTACATTTCAATATCTCGTTGGAAATGTCCAACAGATTTGTGAGGCAGCAGTCATTCCGAAAGCCATGTTGGGAATCTCTGATTATTTGTTTCTAACTGTTTCGCAAACATATCTCTGATAATTGTTTCAAACTTACAAACCGTTGATGGTAACCTAACTGGACGGTAGTTTTCCTGTTGTGCTTTGTTACCCTTTCTGAATATTGGGGTTACATCTGAAAGCTGCCACTCATGTGGCACCTTACAACTCTTTAATGATGAGTTGAAAAGTTCAGATAAAGGTTTTTATATTTTGTTCTATAATTCCTTTACTACACGTAGAGATATTTTGTCTAGCTCCGGTGTTTTATTCTCCTTCAGTTTGCAGACTACAAGTAGTAGCCTACATCACTTTCACTAACTGTAATAACACTGATTATGTTACCTTCTTCTATAAGAACTGGGTAAACTGCAGGATTCATATGTGTATTTTCTTCTGTAACTACTGTATTGTCGCAAATAAAATGTTAAGATCTCTCACCATCTTAGGTTCATTATCAGTATTCGCTCCCCTATCTGTGATTAAAGGTTGATTATTGGCGTTAAAATCTTTTTGCTTCTGATTTAACTGAGAAATTCTTTGGAATTTGATTTACTGATACTGCCATTATGCGTCTCGAAGCTTTTCTTACCTCGTTTAACTAATTTTTTGGCATTCCATCGAAGACCATCATATTTCTTTTTATCCCTCTGAATCTTTATGGTATGATAATTTTAATGTGCAAGAATTTTTGCTAACAGATAATGCTTAACATCGGAGTTCCACCATCTGGGTTTAAAATATATGACAGGCTATCTGTTGCGAATTGGAATACATAACTTGACTATCGATGAGAATTTCTGTTCAAAACTGCTATGCATCATTGATATCTAAAGTTTGGACGATGGGATGTCAATCACTGGCATCTACAATTGCCTTTAATTTATTAGCCCTCTTATAGCTGAACACTTGCTGATAACTGGTCTTGACAATGTCTTCACTGAATTTAAGGCTAAATGCGTATGATGATAGCTAAAGAGAGAGGAAGGGGGGAAGTCTTGCATGCAGGTCATTCCGTGGTGGTCCAGTCTCCTACTCTAATATCCCAAGTTAAATATTCATTACAGTTTAAGTTCAGGATTGCATTGCAAAGCAGAGAGAGAGAGAGAGAGAGAGAGAGATGGACAAAGAGTAGGGAGACTGGTTGTATTGGTCGCGATGATGAGTATAGCAATAATACCTGGTACTATTTATTGTAACGTAAATAATTTTAATTGAATGATTATTATTTTCTACTGACTTTGGTTCTTTGTTCCTGCATTAAATACAAAATTTTCCTCCTCAGTATCACTGTCCTTTACATTCATTCCTACTAATGCATGAACTGGGAGGAATCAAACAATACACACAGGAAAAGAGAAAGGCTGAATAACTGTCAAAGTGCCCAGCACAGTGAGTCACAAATTCATCTATACATCATTCCAACCTTCAAGATTTCCTCGCTTCTACCACAAAGGCCATGGGATCCATAAAACAATGTTCCATAATGCCCATAACATAAGGGTCATTCTTTTAACTGCCAGGTTATAAAATGATGTGCAAGCACTGCCACGGCATGTGCATTTCCGGATATTCTGTACTTCATCTATCCATTCCTGTGCTTCGTCAAGTCTTGTTTCCTCAAATTCCATACCTAACTTATTCGCATACTCAAGTTCATCATCCATCCACGTTCTATATCAAATTCTACGTCTCGTCCTACCTCCCCCCGCCTATTTGTGTGTGTGTGTGTGTGTGTGTGTGTGTCAGTAAATATATATATATATATATATATATATATATATATATATATATATATATATATATATATATATATATATATATATATATATATATATATATAAAATGTGTGTGTGTGTGTGTGTGTGTGTGTGTGTGTGTGTGTGTGTGTTTGTGTGTAAATCAATTGATAGATAATATATGTCGTGTGCTGATAGCTCATGGTGGTCCAACTGATCCATCTGTATGTGGATACATGATATGGCAGCTGTCAGTATGCCTGTGGGCCTGTGAGCCTTACACCACGACGGACATCTTACGTAAACTCAGCATATCTCGCCACCCTTCACCCACCACCATGACCAGCCTGCACACCGAATGCCTTGCCCTCCGATGTGCATCATTAATACCATCAACCCGATGACAGGTGAAAAGATGATCGTAGACTGAGGAAAAAAAAGACTAGCTTTGGCTGTAATCCACAGAGTTTATGTTCAAATGTGTCTGGGTGAATACTACTACTACTACTACTACTACTAGTAGTAGTAGTAGTAGTAGTGTAGTAGTAGTAGTAGTAGTAGTAGTAGTAGTAGTAGCAGCAGTAGTAGTAATGGTGCTAGTACTACTATTGCTACTATTACTATTACCTCTAGTATTCGATGACGACTTTTACAGTTTGTTCCAGATAAGCTACGTTGTTTCAACTGTCTCAGAATGCAATACAGTAATGCTGGGGTATATGAGGGCAACATCTAATATCTCACTTCGGAAAAACTTGACTTAAAATCGTCTGTAGATAAAAAGGTTTTAACCCGCCATGTCCCGACCGATTTTCCATAACTGACCCCCAGCCCCGAACAATTTTGGAAAAAAAAAAAAATTTTGGCTCAAACCTTTGCTTTTGGTGAAAAACATTGAAAATTCATAGAGAAATCGCTCACCTGTGGTTTAAAATACTCGATACAGATAGCTGTACTCCTTACCTTTCTGGGTTTTCTATCAGGCTGGCTCCCAAGAAAACGAGTTTTGTAGGAGGGTAACTATTCCACACCACTCATAAACGGTATTTATTTATTTATTTGGTACGAATTTATATGTTGTATGAGAGTATATTGGTTTTCAAACAGTAATATAGGCAATATAAGTATTGTTTCACTCACTAACACATCAACATACCTGACCTTTTTTGGCGACATTAACTGATCATCATTTCTGACTGTTTCTTCCTCTAATGCTATGTAAACTTTGTCCTCCACATTACCATCGATTGGGGAGTCACTCTGGCCCTGAATGTCTTTATTGGCCAGGTCACTGGTAACAGATAAATTGCCGAGACAATGGCGTGCGGGGGGGGGGGGAAGTCATGCGGGGTAAGGCATTGTCCCTGCCTGGCATCTTGTAGAGGAATAGAGGAAGGTGTCCCGTGTATATGTACCAAAAATCACGCAAAAATTGAAAATTGTGCAGATTATGAACCTTGCAATTGTGGGACGTACCAGTACGTCGACAGGTCTAGCTGTGACAAAACGTTCCGACATACCCATACGTCAAAGGGATGCCTCGGGTTAAGAAGAAAATGCTTTACCAGATTGAAGATGTTAATCGTTGCACAACAGGTGGTCATTCCTGAGATAAATTTTTCTTGAGGCAGCAAGAATGGAGTAAAGTTGGCGTCATTTAGCTAGAGGAATGTTAGAAGTGCCTGTGAAGCGACTTCACGATATATGCACACTTGTACCACAAATTATCTTCCATCGGGACAACGATGGCTTTACAATGGGTATGGTGTTTAAGAGGGACGTCGTCACTTGGTGACAGTGATACAAAGTGACGGCTCTATTGTTCGATTATACAAACGTGTCTTAGCGCCCTCCTTTCCCCTCAAAAGATGGATGGCGAACAGCAAGGGAAGGGGAATTTCAGCATGCTGTATAATACATTCAGATTCAGAGAAGTCTTGGGCCGCAACACGAACAATGACTGTCACTGCTGTTTGCATTTTTTTTCTTTGTTAAACAAATATTTTTACATGAGTAGTGGGCTCTTAACCCTTTAACTGCGGGTGTCATTCCAGAATGACATCGACAAAACTGGACCAAACCGTGGGTGTCATTCTGGAATGTTCATGAATATTTTGAACACCGCGCGTTTTTCCTGTGCGCAGTTTTGTCTCACGCAAGAGTAGCTGTCGAGTTCTTTCACGCCAGCCATCCCACACCTCCCTCCTCCCACCCCGAGGGGGCCCCCCCCACCCCTACCCTGACACGCATCACTCAGTATCTGTCCAGCTCTGTGCGTGATAATGGCGCTCCGTCCCGACTCATCGTCGCTCGCTTCCCCCCCCGGAAATTATTAGTGCTAGTGTGCCTTCGACCTCTACACCGAGAAAGGAACTGCCGACGGCGAGGCAGAAGGAGTTGAGCACCCCAGAAATTAGGACAGAGCTGGATAAAACTGTAAGTACAACTCTGGATTGTGGCAGTGAGAGTGATACACTTACAGCATGTAGTAGTGACGATTTTGCAGTGATTGGTGGTGAACACTTTAGCATTGACAGTGACAGTGATGAAAGTGAACATGTAGTTTCCACCCCACCACCCCCAACTTACTCTGGGAAAGGGAAGGCGCTTATGGGGAAAATTGGTGTTGCACGTGGGAAGGGAGTGAAGCGTAAACTTACGTCTCCTACAACAGGCCTTAGCAAGCATTTCCCACCACTTTCCCATTCCCCTAGCCCTATTGCCCTCACATCTTCTTCATCTTCTGCTGTGCCCTCTCCTCAGTCTACATCATCTGAGGAATATGAATTCCCAGAGCCTGCACAGTGAGGGAAGGCAGGCCGTGCAGGCCGTGCAGGCACGGTAAGCAGGGCAGGCCAGCCTAGAACAAAGGGGATGTGTGGCAGTAGGAGGGCAAAGCTGGGTGATAAGCGAGGTGATAAGCGGGGAAGAAAGGGTCGAATTTCACCACACACCAGGTCAGTAACCCTCCCGCCTGCCCCCCGCCCAGCTCCCTCAATCTCGCCACCCCCCCACTCACCCCCCCCACTCACCCCCCTCCCGCTCGCCTCCTGCCTCACCTCCTGCCTCACCCATTGCCTCACCCATTGCCTCCACCTCAGCTCCTTCTCACGGGGAAACGAGTGCAATGCGACCTGCCACTTCCACTGAACCACGCACCGGGAAAGTAGATGCATTTGTTTGGTCTGACGGTGCTGATTTTCAGCCACACAATCCGCCGTTTGACATGACAAATGCGGGAATACAGCCTGCCTTTCCATGCAACGAAGGAGATGATTTTGTTGACTACTTCCTGGCCTTCATGGATGACGAAATCGTGCAGTTTGTCAGCGATGAGACCAATAGGTATGCAGCTCAGTGTGCAACAGAAGGGCTGGGACCTATTGGCTCACCAAAGCAAGTGTCGTGGTTGCCTGTCGGGATCAGAGAGCTGTATGTGTTCTTTGCACTTATGTTCTTGATGCCCCATATTAAGAGACATGAGTTGGAGGAGTACTGGCTGGTTGATGACATTACTTCTATCCCAACATTCGGGAAGTACATATCACGAGATCGGTTCCGACAGCTGCTAGGATACCTGCACTTCGCTGACAATGGAAACCCGTCCCAAACTGACCCTTTGTGGAAAGTGAGGGATTTTCTCAACAGGATTAGTGATCGATTTATGCGATTTTTCCGTCCTATGCAAAAAGTCGTCATAGATGAATCCCTGGTATTGTTCAAAGGACGTCTTAAATTCATGCAGTACATCCCCAGCAAATGCCACCGCCTTGGGATAAAGTTCTTTGTGCTGTGTGACTGTGAGACGGGGTATATCCTTGATTTCGTGATCTACTCTGCAAGCACAATGGACGTGGACAGGAAACACCCCCTTGGCTTCTCTGGCTCTGTTGTAAAAGTGATGATGGAGAGGTATTTTGGTGGGAATCATGTGCTGTACACAGACAATTATTACACAGCACCGAAACTCTCTAAATACCTGGCTGAACACGGCATTGGCACTGTTGGCACTGTACGGAGCCATAGGAAAGAGTGGCCAAGTTTCCCAGAAGCATCATCCTCATCCAAGGGAGATGTGCACCTGAAGAAGTCAGACAACCTTCTGGCGATCAGGGGGCATGACAAGAAGGTCGTGAATATGATCAGCACCATCCACAAGGGGGAATTGCAGAGAACTGGGAAGGTCAGCTACAGGACGGGAGAGCCAGTCACGAAGCCCGATGCCGTCATTGACTACAATGTCAACATGAGACTTGTTGATAAGTCTGATATGATGATTGGCGAAATAGACTGTCTCAGGAGAAACACCCGATGGTACAGGAAGGCTTGCCTGCACATGCTCGATATGTGCATGTTCAACGCCTTCCTCCTCTACAAGACACAAGTCGGGGACATAAGGCAACCATTCCTGAGACAGTTCTCCAAGACTGTCATGCAGCAGCTGCTTGCACGATTTGGTCAGGTGACGGCATTGATCCTGAGGCGACACTCTGACACACAACCTGACCGTCTTGAGTGCCGCAATTACGTGAGCCGGCACCAGCTTGTGAAATTGCCTCTTACCGCAGGCGGCAGGTTGTCACGGGGCTGCTGCAGAGTATGTCATAACACCACACGGAGGCCTCGGACGAGAAAAATGAGCACACACCAGTGCCAGGAATGCCAAGTCGCTCTCTGTGTGACTCCGTGCTTTGCCGAGTACCACTCTCTGAGTAAATACTGAAAGTGACAGTGATATACAGTGATACGACAGTGACGTGCTTTACCAATAATTGTATAATGGATAATGTAGTAATAAGGGATATTTTGCCTAGAAAACAATGTAAATATTGGCCAGTATAATAAGTGATATTGTAATAACAGAATCTGCGGCACTGCTGTCATTCTGTGATGCGACAGTGACGTGCTTTACCAATAATTGTATAATATAGTAATAAGAGATATTTTACCTAGAAAATTATGTAAATATGGCCAGTATATAAGTGATATGGTAATAAGAAAATCTGCGGCACTTGTGTAATTCTGTGATGCGACAGTGATGCAATATAGTAATAAGTGCAGTGTAAATATAATGTATATTGCCCAGATTATATGTAAAATAGTATTAGAAGTTAGAAATAATGAAAACATCGCCGCTAACCAAACGTCAGTGAGCATGTGATGCCGCAGTGAAGTGCGGGCAATTACAGTGCCTTTTACCTACCTCAGTGAACACAGAGTGGGTGTTTATCGTATGTGCGGTGTTCATATATGTTTATAGTACTATTATCAGAGAATGGTTGGCATTTGGTACTAGTGTGTGGAGCGTAAAATAGTGATTTTACACCCCTCACTTCTAACGGCACTGCCCGTCCTGTGAAAGTCAACAAAGTCATGAAACCTACATCAACCTACATCAACGCAAAGCTGAAGGTTAGTACTTTCTAATGGTACCTTATTTTTTTCTCTAGCTTTATTCTGTGCAGAGTTATTAAGGTTTAAAGGTTTGTATACATTTGGCTGAAACCCCCGCTGTAGAGGACAGTCGGGACAAAACAATGCCCACAGTTAAAGGGTTAATGATGTCGAAAGTTCCTCTCCTTCTCTTAGCTGTTTTAAGCACACACATACACACAAACATACACACACACACACACACACACACACACACACACACACACACACACACACACACACACACACACACACACACACACACACACACACACACACACATGAGTGTGCACGCATTCCTGAAACGTTACTGGGAAATATTTTCACTCTCCATATTGTGTCAAAAATATAAATGCGAACTAATTTTAGATATTTTCAAACGGCAACTCAGGCAGGTAGCCAGAAAGTTCACAAGGGGGCATGGGAGAAGGATGTCTATAGATTCTTGAAATGGTGGTAGGAGGTGAGCGAAGCGAGCCTCTGCAGCTGGGGGGTCTGGGGGGGCACTGCAAGCCTCCCCAGGAAAATTATTTGAAAATTAAGTACTTTTATGGGCTTGCTGAGGCCTATGATGGTATATATGTTGGGATATTTAGATGATAACTCATTATAGTGAAAATGACAAAAATTAGAGCAAGATAATTATTTTGGCTGAAAATGAAGCCTTTTTAACCCGCTGCATGCCAGATATTTTTAGCCCTATGGGTCGCCTCTGTGCTGGCCATTTTTTGACCTTTCTTGTATTAGCTAAAATGATAGAGTTTGATGTGAAAACAACGAATTTCACCATTAAAATGCTCACCGAGCCTAGGAAATGGGTTTTATTGAGTCCTGCATACCCGTATACAGGTATATCCGCTCTCTCACATTCACCACATAGCTGAGAGAAAGTCGATTCCTATGTAAGGTATGCTCAGGTATTTATGCTGGAAAGGTATAGCAATGTTCAGTACACTTTTCTGATTACTTATTACTTCAGCATCTATCTCAATTTGCATGTCTTCCTCACTGTGAATGCATTATCTTACACTTACTTGAAGATAGGTACAACGTGACTTCATTATGTACAGTCCTGGCAGAGTGAGGCAGAGAGAGTGTGAGGGGGGGGAAGCGAGTGAGTGTATGGCCTTGACAGCCTGGGGGATGGTAGAGGAACAGTTACCATACATGCCTGCCAATTTTTACCCGCGAATCTTGAAAATGTGGTCATAGTGTTTTTTTTTTTTTTTTTAATCATTTTAAAACGGCACTCGCACTGGCCACGGAAGTATGTCAGACCATTTTAAAATGGCACTGTTACGCGGTGGGTTAATGATGGAATAAATGACCAATAATGCATCTGGGAGTCTCATCATCTCTCTCTCTCGTGATTTATTTATTTATCCATTTCTTTATTTTTAAAGATTTATTATTATTTTTTTAGTCCCATTTGATTTCAAGACCCTCAAGCGGGGGCGGCCACCTCCTCCGCCCGCCCCCCCCCCCTTCACTACGCCTCTGAAGCCACTGTAGGGAGAAAGCGAATTTTTTTCCTCTTTGAATTCTGTGGCGCATTTTCCAGTTTTTCCAGATACCATCAGACAGTTTTATTTTGCTTAGGAGAAATTTTTCAAACCAGAGGGGTTGGACATAGTCTTCGTCAGCGCGGTCACCAATACAGGTCTTTCCCATGGTGAAATAAGTCATCTGATGATAGCAAGAATTAAACAGTCACCACATTAAAGTGGTTTACTTGGTAGTAATTAAAGTGAATTAGTACTATACATTATGAGGCCTAGGTGGCTTCGTAGAAACTCTTTCTTTGTGATTTGTTATGGAGATATTTTAATATCGCCACAGATCGCATGCATAATATAAATAAATATATGGAAGTGTCGGCATGAACCCTTACATAAATATGGTACAGTAGTACCCTAATCTTTTCGCTTTAACATAGCCAAAAATTAACATCCAGTCTTGAATATCTCGAATATTGAGTTGCAACAGGAAATAACCTCAAAATACTGTGCCACTCACGAGGAGATGCTATGGATTCAATGCCACTGAGTTACTTGAACTAAGATTATAAAAAGAGACGAAAATCTACCTTAAGTTAAGGTGAACGGACTACAGTACAGTTAAGTTATATGGGATCACATCTAACCTTTTCAGTACCACTGAATAGAAAAAAGAATCACCTGACGGCAGCAAAAATATGATATTTAAGACTTCACGGTACTAAATCGGTCAATGGAAATTTGTTTTCAACATTGCATCAATGGAAGAAGGAGAGATTGGCAAGAAAAGTGAGTGTGAGTGGCTGGAAGGGTAGGAGGGGATGCGGGAGATCGAGGATGCGAGGGAGGGATAGGATGGAGAGGCATATGAGTGAGGTGGGTGTGAGATGAAGAAAGGGCAGCCTGATGGCAAAAGACAGGGTTACATGAAGGCGATTCATTTGTGGCCACCACTTCCGGAATTAAAGCGTCTTGCTATAGATGGATAGACTGACTAATAAGAGATGCCCCTATTGGTGAAAAAAAATCACTGATCTACATCACTTTTGCTGACTAGCAGCTCATACCAGGTTAAGGGTGTTTTTGGCATACTGATTCTGAAAATCACAACCATTGTCAGCTAGAACGTCAAATTTTCCCACAAAATGCTGAATGTTGACATTGAAATGGTCTCACTGTAATGTAATGCTGAGGTAGATGAATATAACATGCCATATTACGGTATGACCAAAATATTTCGGTTGCTACTGTGTACATGCGGTAGTTACACCTTTGTCAGTCCGAGAAGCGGGGACTGGAAGCACCTCCAGCTGGTATGATTCAAAGCCGAAGACAGAACGCCTGGGAGAGAGGGGTTAGTTGTCTACAGAACCCCTGGTAGGGAGTGGTTAGTTGTCTACAGAACCCCTGGTAGGGAGGGGTTAGTTGTCTATGGAACCCCTGGTAGGGAGTGGTTAGTTGTCCACAGAACCCCTGGTAGGAAGGGGTTAGTTGTCTACAGAACCCCTGGTAGGGAGTGGTTAGTTGTTGGTTGGATGATAGCGGCCTCAGTGCCATGCTAATTGGTCGAGTCAGCTATTGCTTCATTTATACTGATTGTGTCGCAGAAACAATGGCTTCTCGCAGAATATGTAAAACTGATCCTGATGTGTTTTGCTATATCTGTGGATCCTTTACCACCTCAAAAAGGCTCATAGAAATCACAGTGTTCGTTTGCAAAGCATATCGCGCTTACTTTGGTGTTCTTCTTGGTGACCAGGAGAAACCATGGGCCCCCCATAAGGTGTGCTGAGAACTTCAGGCAATGGACAAAGTCTCAGAGGAAGAGTCTCAGTTTTGGAGTTCCGATGGGATGGCAGGAACCCCCAAACCATCTGACCAATTGCTATTTTTGCATTGTCAGTGTGTTTGGTTTCAGCTCGAACACAAAAACCTGCATTGATTATCCCAATCTTCCCTCAGCATTGCAGCCTGTTCCTCACCCAGATGAAGTCACTGTGCCTACTTTCACCACTGTGGGTGTTGCAAGTTCGAATGAAAGTTCAACACCTGAACTATCTGATACTAATGACGATGAATATATTGCCTCAAGTAGTGGTATCAAGAGTATGAGGCCATTCACGCAGGCTGAACTGAACGATTGCGGGCCGGCCCCTTGGGTAAGGGATCTCAATCTGGTAAGGGATCTCAATCTGCCAGTCATCTGTGGATCAAGGGGTCAAGGCTCAAGGATATGAACGTGTTGGCACCTGGAACAAACATCAAGTACCGCAACAGAGAGGCAGTTTTAATGCATTACTTCACAAAGAATAATGGTTTTGTTTATTGTAATGATATTAAAGGGCTGATTGAGACGATGGGATGTGAATACACACCAGATTAATGGAGGTACTTTACTGACAGATTGAAGAGAAGTTTGAAGTGTGTGCTATTGCACAATGGCAACACACTTGTCTTCATTCCCATCGGTCATTCAGCCAGCTTGAAAGAAACATACGACACAATGAAACTGGTTCTTAAAAAAATCAAATACAGTGATCACGATTGGATGGTGTGTGGTGACTTGAAGGTGCTATCGATGGTTTTAGGGCAACAAGGAGGATACACCAAGTTTCCTTGTTTTCTATGTCTTTGGGACAGCTGTACAAAGAAGAAACACTGGATACAGAAGAAATGGCCATCCAAAATGTACTGCTAGTTCAACCTCAGAAGGTTCTGCTGCCCCCACTACATATCAAATTA
The DNA here is from genome assembly GCF_032717465.1 of Coenobita brevimanus. Taxonomy (NCBI): domain Eukaryota; kingdom Metazoa; phylum Arthropoda; class Malacostraca; order Decapoda; family Coenobitidae; genus Coenobita; species Coenobita brevimanus. Next base: position 9,901,363 of record NC_137012.1, read on the forward strand.
GGTCTTATGAAACCATTTGTAAATGCTCTCGACAAGGAAAGCTCATACTTCCAATATATTTGCTTGAAGTTCCCCGCACTTTCGGATAAAAAACTCAAGGCGGGAATGATCGTCAGCCCACAAATATGACTGCTCATAAAGGATGAGGAATTCGTGAAATCCATGACACCACGTGAAAAAGATTGCTGGACTACATTTGCCAACGTAGTTTCGAATTTTCTTGGAAACGAGAAAGCAGAGAACTATGAATCCATCGTGGAAACTCTCCTGACATCGTTGAGAGACATGGGGGCAAACATGTGCGTGAAAGTGCATTGTTTGCAGTCACATAAACTTTTCCCAGAGAATCTCGGCACAACCAGTGAAGAACAAGGTGAAAGGTTTCACCAGGACATCAAGACGATGGAGCACAGGTATCAAGGGAGATGGAGTGCTAACGTGATGACAGACTACTGCTGGTGCTTGCAGCGCAACTGTTCAGACACTGAATTAGTTAGGATATCTAAGAGAAGGACATTCCAGCCTTGGAATAACTACCAGTGCTAATCAATTGTATTGCGCATCACATTTATGCATTTTTGTGGTAGCCATTCCAGTGGATTTCCATCACAGTGCCTGTTAGTGCCGGCAGTATTTCCTTTATTGCATAAATATATTCATGTGTTTTGTGAAAAATTTTGATGTTCTACATAATTTCTGAAAGTATATTCGAAATCAGCACTCTTAAATTGTACGAAATCAGCTTGAATCATGAAATCAGCAGAAAAAAAATTCAAAATGTAGACCAGTGTATAATGTGTCAGAAGTGAACAACATCATACAGACGTCATGGTACAAAAGTTGTGATATTCTGTTTGTTGTTTTAACTTATTCAGTTCAGTAGATAACGTCTTATTTACTGTATTCTTTCCATCGCCAGAGGATTCTGTTCAGTTGTGGGTGGGGTGAGCAATTCGTAGCAGGTCGCTCCGGCTTCCAAACCCATCCGCCCTCAAGTCGTGAATTCGGTTATGTTAAAATGCGTCGGATTTGGTTAGATGAATCTGGGTTAGGTTAGTTTACGTCTGGAAGGACGAAACGACCGAATTCTGAGTGATCTTGGTGCTGGATCGATCTGAAAGCTGGCAACCCACTGGCTTACGGCCACATGTAGCTATTTCGCAAAAATGTCCTCATGTTATTTAATGAACCAATATTATTAAAAGCAGTTTCAATAAAATGCACGAGTATAACTATATGAACACCTCGGTGTGTGACTGTTCATCATTTACTGGCTTATGGCAACAAAACACTAATTTTTTTTCACAGCAGGAAGACCCAGACTCTCATTTCTTTGTCGGCACTTTCTGTAGACATACATGAGGTAAATAGCATGGCGTCTGGTTTGGGTTGTATCTTTCCATAGAAGAACCTGTACTATGTTGGACAGGATTGCCATCTACATGATCGACGCAATACAATGCAGACGAGGCACAGTAGCCTCCAGCTTCACAATTAGTTGATGATGATAGTTATCATTATTATTATTATTATTATTATTATTATTATTATTATTATTATTATTATTACTACTACTACTACTACTGCTTTTTTTTTTTTTTTTTTTAATCACCTCCATCCATCTGGGAATTATATTGTGAAGATCAAAACCAACCTTCCTAATACAGTTCACCATCTGGAGTTGTAACGTGAAGGTTAACACTAACCCTCATATTACAATCTATTGGCCCCAAGCACACCAACGGCTGTGGTTACCAACCATCTACTATTACTATTAATATTTTTATTTTATATTTATTGATATTACAGTGTAAATAAAGACATTAAACTATTGGAGTCGCTGGTCTATGCGACTCTCGACCACTGTAGCTTCGTAATCCATATCCGCCAGAGAAACAGGCCTGAGGGCTGATGATCTTGTGCCCCTGAGACATAGCAGAGCAGATCTCACGAGGGAGAATGACAGTCGACATCTCATCCAGGCCATAACAGAACTCTGCGGTTGACATTTCTTCTCAGAAAGAACCACTGCCAGTCTCGAGTAGAATCTCACTGCCTCTGGACCCATCCCACCTGATGTCGTGAACACAAGGGCAGTGAATCGACCGTGATCAACATGTTGAATCCTTTCTTGATAATTTCTATATTTTTCCTGCTCATTCCTTTTGTGTGCAGCTTCGAGAGACAGTTCATGATGACATGCTGCCATGGGATCGAATATCCTGATGTCGAACAACGCCCTCTGCCCACGTGTCCAGAAACCTCAAGCACTGACATCCACTCTTGCATCATTTGATGTGTTTGCTGTTCTGTGGGTGAAGTGCTCGCCGTCCAGGGGTAGCAGAGCTGGCTCAATCGTGACATCTTGGCATATTTCCTGCAGCATTTTGGCAGTGAGGTCACGTACTTCATCGTCTCGGATGCAAACAAAGCCTCCCTTCTTGCATACCATTGCATGGTTTGCATCAAAGGCAGTGCCACAGGCACAGTGTTGAGGTAGTTTCTCTATTGGCCACCCATACCTCAAGGCTATATCGTCAATAAATTCTTGTTTGTTGAAGTGGAAGCCTTTTGCCTTGAGAGGCAGGGTTGTGAGCCAGTTCGATGCCCCAACCTCCTGTCCAATTTCAACTCTTCTGCACTGGTCTGGTGTTAGATGCTCGATTATGTGCTGCAGCTGGTCTTTTTGTCTTGCTTCACGCTCCTTGCTTATCTGTGTCTTTATGTCTTTCTGCCTTTGGTGGTCAATTTCACTAGTCTCAACCTGGGCGCAGATCTTCTGTGACAAGGATTCGGTGAGGCTAAGTGAATTTCTGTGTTCATAGCTAGCCACGGCTACTGGATTTATAATGCCAAGGCCTCCCATCCTGGGTGGTAGTGCTAGGAGGTCCCTCTCTTCTGGTGTGGGGATGTTGCCATTGGTTAGAGATGGGAGGAATGAATCCCTGATTGCATCCTCCAGTGGTTGTAGCAGCAACTCGATGTCTGGTATGGTCCTCATCATGAAGGTCCACTTGTGCTTTACACCATAGGTAAATGCACTGTATGCTGCATGGGGTTCTGTTTTTGCATGGCTGGCTAGTGTATGAATTTCATCTACCCATGTCTTTACCTTATCACTCACATATTTGTCTTTGAATTCCTTAGTTCCAATCACAGCCCCTAGATACCTCTGACCTTCCTTGGTCACTATCACGTTTGTGCCTCTAAATGCTTCTTGTGCATCTTGATAGTAAGCTGGTTTCACGATCAAGATGGACTTACTTGCATTAAGGTAGTAACCTATTTCAGGGCCATGAGATGTTACAAAGTCCCACCATTTCCTCACATCCTCAACCCTGCCAGCACCGGTGAGATCATTGGCATAGGCTGCCTGTTTTACAGTGGTGGCCTCATATTTGATCTGTTGTTGCAGCACTGTCATCGCCAAGGAGTACATAGCCATGACAACGCGGTCCCCCTGGGTAGTTCCTTCTGTGGACTGGATTACACCGACATCGTGAGCAGCTGTCTTGCCCACAATGTAGAGGTCTGCTGGTTCTTTGTAGGTGTTTTCCACATATTGGGCAAATGCTGGGCATTTAACCTTGATATTGTGCAGCATTGCCTCCCGGTTGATGGAATTAAATGCATTTGAGGCATCAACTAATAATACTGCCTGACAGTCCTCTTCCCCAAATATTTTCCTCATGGAGTGAACTGCTGCCTCACCTCCTGCCTGCTGGCCTGCACACACTTGCAGGTTGCCAACTCCCTGCTTTACATCATCTTTCACCACCTCCATGATGCATTTTCCTATAATCCATCTTAAGACTTCCACCCCGATGGGCCTGCATCCAGGATTCTTATCAAGGGGGATTAGTCTGCAAGCCGTCTGTGCCTCGATGTTACTGCACTGACTTGAAGCCAGCTTCCTCGCAAGGGAGGCAGTGATGTTACATAGGTCTGTTGCTGCCTCCCCAAACTTGATGTTACTGAGGATTACTCCCCAAGATTTTGCATCCAGGCCTGACGGTCCTGCCCCTCCCTGTGTGTGCATTAACTTCCGCCACACCATATCTCCAGTTATCCTGTCATATATGATGGGATTGGGAGGAGTGTAGTTGCCGTCAAGCTTTGACTGGGCACTTGCTTGTCGTGCAGTCTGGTGTTTTTCTTTTAGTTGTTGCATTGTTTCATCTGTCAGGTCAAGTACTCCGTTTGGTGATTCAGCTGACAGGGATCTTGTTGCCATCGAGACCTTGCCCTGTCTCATTTTGCTGCCAAAAATCCTTGCAACATCGTTGGTATTCTGATTTCTTCTGCCTCGGTCGTTTATTCTCATCTGCAAGGCCCTTGCTTCCTCAAGTAGGTCGTCGATTTCACCTCTTTTCTATGTTTCAACCCGCCTTTGGATGGCCTTAATATTTTCTGCAATGCTAGCTCTTGGGCGGGTCTTGTTGAGGAAGAGATGTGGTATTAGTCCAAGGACCTTAAGAGAGAATGAGTCAATGGGTGTGTTATTGTTGTAGTTGGCTATCAGGCGAGTGATTTCCTTGATCATGTCAGTTGTAGCATTGCATTTGGGAGGTTCAAAAAGGTTACTTGACGACCATCCAACTATTTCATTATATGTGGTGTTCACCCAGGTTACTGCATTTTCTCGGGATTTGCCCATCCAGTATGTGGGACGACCTTCTCGCACAGACCTTTGAGGCTGTTCTGCTTCCTCGTTGTTTGTGTTACTACCGTTCTGGGGACGTATAATACCTGGATGATTCCCTCTTTCATGCACTCCTCTATGGTGGTCTTCATCCTGAGTTTCATTTCTGTTATAAACCTCATGATGTTCCTCACCCCCAACTTCACTACTATTCACTTCCCCATGGTGATTTAACCCACCCAGCGCTTCCATATCTCTCGCATCTTGACGTCCATCCCTATCCCTCGCTTCATCACGGGGTCTTTCACCACCACGCATGTCCGTATGATCGTGCATATTGTCAGTGACCGCCCCATCAATTTCCATGTCACCAATCTGACGCCTGCCATGTTGGAAGCGGTCAAGTGCCGCTTTCGGTGGGCTGTGATTCCCTAACACATTCATACAGAAAGGTTCCATCCTACACTATGTACACGGTGACCTATTTGTTGCACATGAGCACCTGATACACTTATGCTGCCTACTGGAGCACTAACAACAATACTGTGGGGTGGCCATGGTGTTAAAGTTTTTATACTGCGGTACAGTATTAATAATAATAAATGGCTACTTTTTGTAGTATTTATAAATGAAAATTAAATATAATGTTACTAGAACTACTGTTTTACTATACGAATTTTAAATTTAGATTTGATATCAATGAAGAATGTGCTTGTTTCACTGCTATTTTTGTAGATAATATGATTAAGTTATGAAGAAGTTTGCTCGTTTTTCTCTATTTTGCATATCAGTTAATATCTAATTGTTCTGTCTTATACTAATAATCGACTGAACTGATACTGTTATGTATTTAAAGTTTGATATGAAGTAAAACAACACTTCTTTGTTTAAGGGCTAAATAGGTGGCCAATGGGCGTGGTGCAATACCGTGGAGCCATGTTTATTGGTAATGGGTCTTCAGGCGTTAAGGTGTAGGGGTGAGGGTGGTGTGTGGCGTAGCGGCAGTGTGTGTGTGTGTGTGTGTGTGTGTGTGTGTGTGTGTGTGTGTGTGTGTGTGTGTGTGTGTGTGTGTGTGTGTGAAGTGATATTGGGTTTTCGGACGCTATGGTATAGGGGTGAGTGTGGTGTGGTGTGTGGTGTTGGGACAGTGTGTGTGTTGGTGTTATGACATATGTGTGATGTGTGGTTGTGGTGTGTTGTGGGTGTATGATAGAGGCACCTTGGTTTACTAAGGCACATTGGCATTAACAAGGTTTGTTTAGTATTTCTTTTGAATACAAGAGAGAATTTTGAGAGGGTTGAGTAAGTAGTTCTAGTTTGTAATTTTATGGAGTTTACATTAGTCCTATTTTATAGATATTATATTAAAAATTCTGTTATTACTATCGTATATAATAATAATAGTGTATTTAAAACTAGGGTACTATGCTTAAATTTGTTACTTAATTTAAGTTATATTTATTAATTTTATATATTAAAATTAAGTTTTGATTATTACTGTGCTATTTATTATTATATTATTGACTTATCTACTGTGATTGGTTAATATTTATACAGTGAGATTCTATGTATAATATGTTTTATAGTAATTTAAGAACAGTCATTGTGTGTGTGTCTGTATGTATGATGTGTTTACATTACAGTGTCATCTAAGGTGTGTATAAGATTCCCTACCTAAATTTTTTTGTATGCCACACTTCTATACCACCTGGCTATGCTGGTGGTGTGTATGTAGGAGATTGTTGTATAGTTAGTGGTAGTTGTTGTTATATTTAGTGTTTGATACAGTGTTTATAAATTGTATTATTAGGTGGTGTGTATGCTAGTGATCAGTGGGTGATATTCAGTGTGTGGTAACAGCTGATGTGTTAGGGAAATGGAGTTAGTGCTCCAAGGATAATGGAGTGAGCAAGAGGTGTGTGACAGGCATCCCACGTCTCATTGTTATTTGTGGACAAAGTTAATAGCCTAACTGAAAAATAGGTTTCAGAGAGGTACTTATTTTGTAAGTGAGGGTGGCGATACTTATATTCTGGGTGTGTGGGGCAGCGCACATGTGGCGGCGGGGTCCCAGGTGGCTGATGATATAATGTATGGTGTTGACACCAGTCCAGATAACCCTCTCAGGTCAGCACCTCGCTCGCCAACGGTCCCTGCACACACACACACACCCTTCCTCCCTCTCACCGTAGTTGTAACACTTTTTCACATTTTCCAAGCTTTATATAGCTGATATTTAGATTTTCTTTCACATATGCATCGGTATTCACTTTATGCTGGAGTGGGGATCAATTTCTAAGAGCCCACAATCATTTTTACTATGATTTCGAGACGATAACACGGAGCGCCTGGCACACGTCCTCTCACTCCACCACCCAGAACTACTACTACTGCTCCTACTACTACTACTACTACTACTACTACTGCTACTACTACTACTACTACTACTTTCTACTACTATTATTACCATCATCATCATTATTATTATTATTATTATTATTATTATTATTGGGTAGTGTGATGAGTAAGGACGGAACTTTGGGGGATGAAGTGCGTGAAAGGGTACAGCGGGGAAGGAAGGTTGTTGGTACACTGAAAGCAGTGATGAGAAATAAGGAGGTGAGTATGGAAGTTAAGAAGTCACTGCATGATAGTACTGTGATCCCTACCCTGACGTATGGAAGCGAGGCATGGACCTTGCAAGAGGGAAACAAGTCAAGAGTGAGAGCAGTGGAAATGAGTTACTTGAGAGGAGCATGTGGAGTGACGTGGAGGGACAGGTTGACGAATGAAGAAGTGAAGGAACGCTGTGGGGTGGATGTGGATGTGGTTGAGAAGATTAGGAGAAATACACTGAGGTGGTTTGGACATGTGAAGAGAATGGAGAATGAAAGACTGACTAAGAGGGTGTATGTAGGTGAGGTGGAGGGAGGGAGAGGGAGGGGTAGACCGAGGATGAGGTGAAGGGATGGAGTTGAGAGGTATATGAGGGAGGGGGGGGTGAGTTGGGGGGAGGGTAGTCAAATGGTGGGTGACAGAGCGACTTGGAGGCGTTTTGTCTTCGGCCACCTTTTGCGGGATTAGGGCGTCGGGCTATAGATAGATAGATAGATAGATTATTATTATCAATAATATTATTAGTATTTTAGCTGTTGCTTTTCATTAAGTAGCCTGTGATGTATGCCTTTACGGGTACAAGGTGATGCAAGAAATAATTGCACATCTGTTTAACTCTGAGGCATGTAGAGTATGATGAAGAAAAAAAATAATAATTATATTTAGTGAAATGAGGCTGTAAAGTCAGGTACAGGGAAGTGTCACCTACTGGCGACTCCCAGGGCCAGGATAAATGGTTGCTTACCGTTTGCTCTGATTCTCGTGGCAAGTAGACTAGGGGAAGTACTTTATTTTAAGCTTCTTATTAAACCATTCAGTAGACTACAATCCTCTTTTCTTATTAGTCCGAGATTACTCTAAATAAAATCTTCTATTCTTTTAGTAGCCAGGGTAATTATAACGCATAACGGGTTAAGCAAAGAGGTGCTGAGAAATTCGTAATCGTTGCCATTAATCATCCTGCATCTACGAGACACTTCACCCAGCCATTAATCAACCACTTGGGTCACCGCAAGAAGGACACGTTTAAGAGAGTCCTCGCCACATTAATCTTCCTCGTTGATATCATCAGAGTCTAATGTCAACGACCAAGTACCTTGAGGGTTGAATTCTAAGTGGCTTTGGAGATTTAGTTAACACTTCTTCGTTCGCAACATATTCTGTTTGTTACATCTCAGTATCCTCTTTATATCATCGACTCAAACTATGTCAGTATCAAAACGGCACAGATAACGCAGGAAAATTCTATATTCTAAACGCGCACTTTGTAAACTAAGTTTCTATGGAAAGGGTGCGACGAAAGAATAACCTTCCCTTCACACCCCTCGCTGCAATACTTCTCTCCAATTTTACCCCCCCCCTCTCTCTCTCTCTAACCCATTCGTGCCGTGGGCTCCTGCGTGAGAGATTGTGCCGGAATGGTACTAGGCATTCTGCCCTACGCCTATCGGCTCATAGTTGCGAAACTCATAGGTCCCTACCACAGGGTTCCTCCCCCCCCCCTTTTATTGGCCTTGGAAAATGCCTACTTTCTTCCTTTGTTTAGGGCACTGTATGATGACTTTTTCTAGAGTGTTAGAACTGATATAAACGCTTTAGTTAAGACAGACATTACTTTGTTGATTTATCTGATATAATGGTTTGTGTTAATCCCGTTTGGACACACGGTATGTTTGCATTTTTTTATGGCCACCTTCAGGCGAATATATTCAACAAGAAATTGATGGATAGATTGATAGACATATTTTGAGAGAGAGAGAGAGAGAGAGAGAGAGACCCGAGTGTAAAAGTGAAACATAAGAGGTGGCTGAGGACTCAGGATGGAGATGGAAATTTTTATGGTGTGTATAATGTTGCCAGGGAAGTACTGTACATTGGTCTCCAGCACTTTTGTGGTAACCATGCCACAGAGACAGACTGCTACCCCATGGATGTGCGTATGTGCATTGTGTGTGTGTGTGTGTGTGTGTGTGTGTGTGTGTGTGTGTGTGTGTGTGTGTGTGTGTGAGAGAGAGAGAGAGAGAGAGAGAGAGAGAGAGAGTTTGTGTCTTCATTTTTCTCTGTGCGTGTGTGAGTGAGTGAGGTCTTGTGTGTGTGTGTGTGTGTGTGTGTGTGTGTGTGTGTGTGTGTGTGTGTGTGTGTGTGTGTGTGTGTGTGTTCTTACCTAATTATATCTTTACAGGAATGAGTCAAGCTCGTACGGTCCCGTGTCTTAAACCATATTTATCGTACATATCCTTAAATTTGTGAATTGTTTTGGCACACACTATTTCATTCGGTAGTGCATTCCACTGATCAGTTGCTCTATTTAGGAAACTAAATTTCCTTAACTGTTTATCACCTCTCTTTTTATGCAAAGTGTCCTCTTGCTGATGCTTCTCCATATGTTAAGTAATCATTTATGTCTATTTTCTCCCTCCCTGATACGCATTTATATAGCATAATCATGTCATCTCTTTTCCTTCTCTCCTGTAGTGTTGGTAGATTCAGTTTATTTAGTCTTTCTTCGTAGCTTAGATCTCTTAAGCTTGGTACCCATCTTGTAGCGGCCCTTTGAACTTTTTCAATCTTGTCTATGTGTTTCTTGAGATGAGGACTCCAGACTACTGATGCAGAATCCAGGGTTGGTCTGATGAATGATGTTATTATCTTTCTTAGCATGTCCTCATTTATGTATGTGAATGCTATTCTCATATTGGCAAGCAGTGTATACATGTTCCGTACCTTCTCACTGATGTGGTCAGCCGGAGATAGTCTGTTATTGACAATCACACCTAGGTCCTTCTCTCTTTCTGATGTGTGTAGGGTTTTATTTTCCAATGTATAATCTCAATCAGGTCTTTTTCCACTTTTACCAAACTTGATTACATGACACTTGTCCACATTGAATTCCATTTGCCATGTATTACTCCATTCATTAAGTTTATTTAATTCTTCTTGTAGCTCTTTACAAGAGTCTGTGTTAGTAATTCTCCTTTGTATTTTTGCATCATCTGCAAACATATTTAGATTGCTTCCATTTTCAGTGTTACTGTCTATATCATTTATATACACTAAAAACATGATTGGTGCCAGCACTGAGGCCTGTGGTACTCCACTAGTCACTTCTTTCCATGAAGAGTAATTTCCCCTTAGTACTGTTCTCATTTTTCTTTTCATGAGAAAATCTTGCATCCAACAATACAGTTTGCCTCGAATTCCTCCTTGATGGTACAGTTTCCATAAAAGTCTTTGGTGTGGTGCTGTGTCAAATGCTTTCTTGAAATCTAAATAGATACTGTCCACCCATCCTTCTCTTTCCTATATTGTGTCTGTTACTCTGTCTTAGTAGCTCAACAGATTAGTGATGCATGATTTTCCTTTTCTGAAATCAAACTGTCTTTCTGTTATCATATTGTGTTCTTCTAGATGATTTACCCAGGCTTTTCTTATAATCTTTTCTAATACCTTGCTTACAACACTGGTTAGTGATAATGGGCGGTAGTTAAGTGGATTTTGTCTATTCCCTTTCTTGAATAAGGGAACAATGTTTGCTTTCTTCCAAATATCAGGTAGTTTACCTTGACTCTAGAATTTCTTGAAAATTAAAAATAATGGTTTACTTAACTCCTTTGCACATTCACGTAGCACCCAACATGAAATTGCATCAGGATCATTTGCTTTTCCTTTGTCTAATTTACTTAGCTCCTCCTGTATTTCTTTTTCTGATGTTTGTATATCTGGTAGTATGTGTGGGCATGCATGTTCCACATAATCCCTCTCAAAATATTTTCCTCTGTAAAGACTGATTGGAAATTCTTGTTTAGTGCTTCACAAATATCCTTCTCTTGTGTATAGGTGATTCCATCGTCCGTAATGGATTGTATTTTATCTTTTACTTTGGTTTTGCTTCTGATGTAGCAGTAAAATAGCTTTGGTTGATCACTACTTTTATTTATGATATCCTCCTCAAACTGTTTTTGGGCTTCCCTCCTTAAGCTTGTATAATCGTTTCTTGCCTGTTTGTAATTATTATATTCCCTTTCACTATTGTGCCTTATGTATCTATTCCACAACAAATCTCTTTTTTCTTTTGATTTTTTACATTCTGCATTGAACCATTTCTTTATTTTCTTTTCTGCTTCTTTGTGCTGTGGGATGTACTTCTGGACTCCTGTTTCATAAAGTTCACAGAATTTTTCATATATAGCATTTAAATCTTGTCCTCTAAGCTCCTTTTCCCAAGCAATTTCTAAGAAGTACTTCTTTAGGTCATGATACTTTCCCCTTTTATTGTTTAGGCTCTTTTTGTAACTTTCATTGCTGTTAACTATGTCATATGCAATCCTGAAGTTGTAATTTAGTACTGCATGGTCGCTTTTGCCGAATGGAGGGTGATATATTAAATTGTAAATATCGTTTTCTTGCCTAGTAAATATGAGATCTAGCATTGAGGGTACATCGAGTCCTCTCTTTCTGGTGCTTTCCCTTACATGTTGCGTTAGGAAAAACTCTTGCACAAGATCCAGGAGCTTTTGGTCCCAACAGCTTTCTTGGCTTATTATATCTAGAGTATTCCAATTTATGTTTGTATTAAAATCTCCAGTTAGTATAATTCTTTTCGATTTCTCTTCCATTTTATGTAGTAATGCTCTTAAATTCTGAATTGTACTCTCCGCTAGGTCCTCATATTCGTCTTTTTCCCATGTGTTTGATCTGGGTGGCATGTACAAATTGGCTACAATTACACTCCCTTCAGATGTATTTATCTCTACTGCAATCAGTTCTACTTGTGAGGGTATATCTAATTCTATTTCTTTGACTATTAGATTTTTCTTAGTTAATATTATAATTCCTCCTCCTTATTTTAAGTTCCTATCTCTTCTCCATATATTATATTCCTCTAAGTTTAGGATGTCATTCGATATCCTTGGTGTTAATTTTGTTTCAGTTAGGCATATTATATATGGTTCATTTTCTCTGACATAATCATTCATCTCTAATAATTTAGATACCATTCCATCCACATTTGAGTACATCAACTTAATCATCTTGTTTATATACTTGTCATGATTTGGTTCTACTACCATCCTCCTTTTTATTTCCTCCTGCTTATGTACCACTTTCGTACCTGCAATCCAATTACTTTGTAAAAAAAAAATGTATTCTTCTCCTCCTCTGATCTTCCCTAATTTTTTGTTTTTGCTTCCTCCCTCTTCTCTTTCAGTAATTCCAGTTCCTTTTGTGTTAGGCATCTTTTTATCCATACATTTTTGAACTCCTCTTTTTCCATAAGATTCTTTGCATTTTTTAGTATCTCCTCCACGGTGTTTACACTCTGGAAGGTTACCTTTAGAGGTCCTGACTTACTTCTCTCATATTTCCCTAACCTTTTGTGTTCCTCTACTGTATGTCTTTCCTACAGATTTCCTCTGTGTGTGTGTGTGTGTGTGTGTGTGTGTGTGTGTGTGTGTGTGTGTGTGTGTGTGTGTGTTGATTTGTCCCTAACGGCGTGGCTGTAAACAGAGACTTGAGGAGAGTGCGAGATATATTTAAAGGAAACAATTACATTTAAAAAGCAATGAAGGTACGAGTAAGTGCAAGAAGGATGGGGAGTATTGCGCTGATGGAGACCTGATATGCAGAATGAGGGAAGGTCTTGGCACCTGTTTACCTGTGCGAAATTCTGCTATTTTTATGAACACTTACCGGAAAAGATCGGGAATAGATTGAGGCAGGTGGATGGACTGGCATGGAGTGGAGAGGAGGCAGCTGAGGTTGATGGTGATCTGTGGAGCTATTTTGTTTACTTGTTGTGGTCTGCTTCTTGGAGGTATAACGAGATAAGGAATGTACGTACTGTATGGATAAATAGATAGACAGGTAAATAGACAGGCAGATCAACACATAGACAACCAGGTAGACAGACAGACAGACAAACAGACAAACGGACAAACAAACAAATTGAAACAAACGAAGAGACAAACGGACACACAAAGACAAACAGATGGACAGGCCGAATACGGAGACTGAGACATGCAGTGGGAATAGGAGTAGGCGTGTGGAAATGAGGTGTGTGTGTGTGTGTGTGTGTGTGTGTGTGTGTGTGTGTGTGTGTGTGTGTGTGTGTGTGTGTTGACGGCTGCACATCTTGATCAAGAAAAAGGAAGCAATGAACACTGTCCTTAACCTACTCACACATGTCTTTTATTGGAACCATAAGCCTTGAAAGTGTCTTTGTTTCTCGCAGCTGGACTAAAATCGCCTGCCATTAGTAGTTCATACGTATCTTAGGCTTCGGTGAGTTTTTTTTTTTTTTTTTCTCGTGTAGAGAACTACTCCGTAACTTATGCACTTCCGTGATGTTGCTGTGGTTACGGAACTGAGTCATTCCTATTATCTGAACAGTATAGTAAGTCGTGGTTGCATCAGATTAGGGATCCTTAGTGATGGTTTAGAAATGGTTTTGCTTAGTTACTATGCACTAACTTGAGCCAAATGTCACGTAGCTGAGTTGGAGAAAAAGATAGTACTACATCCCAGCATCCTTTTTGTTACAAATCTTCCTGACTACCATCCCAAGATATTGTTAATCTGTTATTTAAACTCAGTGTTGGAAATGGAGAGGTGGAAAACTTAGGACAAGGTAGAGTAAAAGCAGTATAGTCGCATCAGTCCTTTTGTCTGACTACACTTGGCCATTAACTGAGCTGAATGGGTGTTGGGATTTTCTTCAGGGTAGAACAAACGGACTAATCTTTATCGCTACTTTCCCTTGGTATCACGATATACATGTATTATTAGCCAAAGCATCATATTCTAAGTCAATATGGAGAATTAGTAATACTTTTTATTAAACGATTTAGTCTGTACATTACTCCACAGTAAGTTTCTGATGCAAACTACATCGACAATAAAGCCATGATTATGAAGCCAAAGAAAGCAATGATGTATTACTTCAATTAAATTGCAAAGGAACACGTATTACAAAACATCCTGTGCCATCTAACATACGGCTTTATAATTTAAAATCCAAACTATTACGGATATTTAAATGGATGATGGTAGTACACGCACACACACACACACACACACACACACACACACACACACACACACACACACACACACACAAACATACGCACATACAAAACACACAATACACACTCACATACAACACACACAAAACACACACAATACACATGAAACAAACACACACTCAAACAGCATGCAACACACACACAAAACACACAGACACAGACACAGACACAGACACAGACACACACACACACACACACACACACACACACACACACACACACACACACACACACACACACACACACACACACACACACACACACACACACACACACACACACACACACACACACACACAAACATACACACATACCAAACACACAATACATACATATTTCTTCACTTCTGCAACATTTTTGGCCGTTCCTTTAACATTCTCTCTGTTCAACACCACCTCTGCTTCTCTAAACCTCACTTTCTCTTCCTCACACAATCTCAACTGTTTGAGATGACTGATACCAAACCCTTCTCTGTATCTTCCTACTTTCTCTATACTCATTTCAAAGCCAAAGGTGGCTGTTGTGCCTATGTACACAAAAACATATCCTGCTCTCATGTTCCTGAACTTGAATCTAATGAATTCTCTACTCTCTGGCTTTGCCTTTCCTGTCACGCTTCAACTAAATATATCTGTGCTGTTTACTTATCCGCCAATTCTAATATGAAATTTTTTTCGACCATCATCTAATATGGAACACATCCTATCAGTTTCATTTTTCACTGAGATCTCCATTCTAGAGTTCAGTGTTCACTACGACCTTCAGCTTTCCTCTCCTTTCACTCATCCACCTAGTGAACAAAGCAACTTCTTTACTATCCTTAATGATCTAGAGCAACTTGTACAACACCCTACATGTATGCCTCATCGCCTTGGAGAGAGTCTCAGCATAACTGATCCCTTCCCAACAATTAATCTTTCTGCTTACACTGCTAATCTCTCCTCTCTGTTGGGCTCCTCTGATCACAACCTTATCACCTTAACCTCTCCTATCACTCCAGTAAGGCCTGTGGACCCTCCCAAGTAGCAGCGTCTGGGGCATTTGGAGCCTGCTGATTGGGAGGACCTGAGGCAGTACTTCTTTGATTTTCACTGGAATGGTTATTGCTTCCATGGCTGGGAGCCATCTGAGTGTCCCTTGCGCATTATGGAGGTTATTCTCTCGGGCATGGAAGCATACATTCATTTCTCATATCCTTTGACTAATCCTAAAAAGCCTTGGTTTAATCACACTTGTTCTAATGCTGTTCACAAGGAGAGGCCTACAAAAAGTACCAGAGTCAACCCAGCCCTGAATCACATTTTTATGTTTCAGCCCAGAATCGTGTTGTCTGTTCTTCGCTTTGCACAAAAAAATTTCATCCGTACTGAATGCTCTCAACTTCCCAACTCGAACTCTTCCTTCTCCTTCTGACACCTTGCCAAAAGGCTTTCTAACACCTTTGCTTCATCATCCTTCCCTCCTCTTTCCTACACTGATGGCTATGTAGCTATTTCTTCTACTGATAAAGCAGATCTCTTCGCTCAGACTTTCTCCTCCAATTCCACCTAAGATGATTCCGATGTTGTTTCTCCATCACTTCCCCCCTCTGACTTCCTCATAATTGACATAAAAATTTCTTCCGCTGATGTATTTTCTGTCATTACTGGCATCAGTACTAACAAGGCATATGGGCCTGATGGGGTCCCTCCTGTTATCCTCAAGAACTATGCTTCTGTGTTTACATCCTGCCTTGGTAAACTCTTTTGCCTTTGTCTATGAACTTTTACCTTTCTTTCTTGCTGGAAGTTTCCTCTCATTCAGCCAGTCCCAAACAAGGGTGACCATTCTCAAGGCACTAACCATCGCCCAATTCCTTTAACATCCTGTGTCTCAAAAGTTTTCAAGTCTATTCTTAACAAAAACGATTTTCTTTTCACAACTTTCTTTCCAATTGTCAGCATGGGTTCCTCCGGGGACACTCCACTGGCGATTTTCTCACCTACCTTTATGACTCCTGGTCATCCTTCTCTAGGGATCTTGGCAAAAGCTTTGCCATTACACTCGACATGTCAATGGCTGATGATCGAGTCCGGTATATAACTTTAATTTCCAGACTGCCCTCTTACTTTTTCTATCCTACGATCTGTGCCTTCATCTCTAGCTTCCATTCTGGTCGTTCAATAGTTGTTGTTCTAGACAGCCACTGCTGTTCTCCTAGAGCTGTAAATAGTGGTGTTCCTGAGGGTTTGTCCTTTCACTAGCTCTCTTCACTTTTATTCATCAATGACCTTTTAAGTCTTACATTTAATCTATCCACTCATAGGCTGATGACTCCACCCTTCACCTATCCATTTGCTTCCCACAGCATCCATCCCAGCAGTTACTTCAACAAACCAAAGTTGAAGCTATGGCACATCAAATGTCTGACTTGGCTCATATCTCTGACTGGAGTAAAATTAATCTTGTTTATATTACATCAAAAACTCAGTTCTTACATCTTTTAGCCTGACAAAGTCTTCCACAGTAGTACCCTCTAATTTTTAACCTGAGGCATCCCATCGATGTATGGGTACGTCGCAACGTTTTGTCACAGCTAGTCCCGTCGACGTACTGGTCCGTTGCGCAATTGCGAGGTTCATAATTTGTACAATTTTCAATTTTTGCACATGATTTTTGGAACGTATACACGAGACACCTTCCTCTTCCTCTACAAGATGCCAGGCAGGGACAATGCCTTACACCGCATAACCTACCCACCCCCCCGCACACCATTGTCTCGGCAATTCACCTGTTACCAGTGACCTGGCCAATAAAGACATTCAGGGCCAGAGTGATTCCCCAATCGATGACAATGTGGAGGACAAAGTTTACATAGCATTAGAGGAAGAAACAGTCAGAAATGATGATCAGGTAATGTCGTCAAAAAAGGTCAAGTATGATGATGAGTTAGTGAGTAAAACAATGCTTATAATGCCAATAATACTGTTTGAAAACTAATATACTGTTGTACTACATATAAATTCGTACCAAATAAATAAATAAATACCGTTTAGGAGTGGTGTGGAATAGTTACCCTCCCATAGAACTCGTTTTCTTTGGAGTCAGCCTGATAGAAAACCCAGTAAGGTAAGGAGGTACTGCTACCTGTATCGAGTATTTTAAACCTCAGGTGAGCGATTTCTCTATGAATTTTCGATGTTTCTCACCAAAAGTGGAGGTTTTAGCCAAAAACAAATTTTCCAAAATAGCTCGGGACTGGGGGGTATCGGAGGTGCGAAATCGGTCGGGATGTGATGGGTTAACAACATCCAGCTCAATCCTGCATCATTTTTAAACATACTTGGCATTTCATTCTCTTGGGATTTCCCCTGTAAAGATCATAATTACCTTTCTTGTAAAATCTGCTTTCAAGAGATTTAATGTGCTAAGCCAACTCCATGTTTTCTTTACCCCTGCTCAGTTGTTCACTTTATACACAGTTTTATTCGCCCCAGTCTAGAGTAACTCTTACATGTGGGGAGGCTCCCTACATGCAGCTCTTTTCAACAAAGTGGAATCAAAGGCTTTTCATCTCATTTATTCTCTTCCTTTTGCTGCCTCCTTTCAACCTCTGTCTTTTCGCTGCATTGTTGCATCTTTTTCAGTTTTCGATCGCTACTTCAGTGGTCAATGCTTGTCTAAACCGTCTGCTTGCATCCCCCCACCACTACGGTGGGCACGTAGCATCAGTATATCAACAAACTCTCATCCATTTTCTGTCCAGCTCTCTAATGCCAGGGTTAGCCGTTGTTCCCCGCCCTTCATGTAAGCAACAGGCTAACTCTGGAACTGTCTCCCTCTGTCTGTATTTTCTGCTGCCTGTGATCTCCAGTTTTGAAACGCAGTGTGTCCAGGCATCTCGAAATAAACGGATCTTGAATTTGGCTCTCTGTTATTACCAGCCATGATAGCGAAGCTGGTATTGTTTTGGATTTGTCTGTGCATCAAGAATAACACTCCTTTGGCATTGTTACTTTTGAGGATGGCAGTGCAAAACAGCATGGAACTAGTAAATATCGCTGTGTGACTGCGTGACGAGCGGTCGAGCTTTTGTACATACTCCTATTATAATTTCATCTTAGTGTAAACTTTCAACATTTGTGGTGAGGTAGTTGAATAATAACAGAAGAATAGTTGAATTGGAATATTTACACTATCACGCTTTCTTTCACTCGAATTTTCTCTGGATGTGCATATAGCGAGGCACTGTAGCATTTATCGCACACTCAATATTCAGTTCTCTGCTCCCGACTTGCCGTGTCAACGACCTGCGTCGGTAAAAGCTTAACTATTAATCGAATGATAAAAACCAGAAATGGGGCGATGACCCTTGCTGATTTCACCCTCTAAACATAGAAAAAACGTCCAGGTAAAAGTATGAGCGTAATATCCGATATTAATTGTTAAAATTCATGCAAGAAAACATAGTGTTAAAACAGGAATTTCTTAGAATTCGATTCCATAGTGAAGCATGTCAATTGAAGCCCTCGATACATTCCCTTGGAAAGCTGGGATTCTAAGAGCTTCTCTGGTCCATGAGCAAGTATATAGCTGAAAACAAAATTTATTGAATATATCTACTACCTGCTGAAAGAATCTCTGCTCTATCTCACATAGTAGAAAAGTTATTAGCCTCTGAAAACCATTGTCGTCTGACCGTGTCGTTTGGGCCAGCCTGGGTCGTGTCAGGCCGCTCATTTCTCAGTGGAACGTAAACATCACTTTGCTCGCTGCACTCGCTCGCTCATAATAATCTTTTTGTAACTGTGATAATATACTACATATCAGTTTAATACTCGTATGAAATCTAATCCCATTATCATGAAGCGAACAACATCCAAAAATTAAGAAAGAAAAAAAAGAGCAAGTTAGCCTACAGTATTGCCAGGGTAAAGTCGAGGGACAAAACTTCGGGTAATTTTTTCCCTCTACCACTTATCACTTCCTTCTTCTGGCCAATATTCCCAACCTCAGAAAGGTTTAATACGTTTCGTTGCCAGTAGATGATGCTTCTTTATATTAAGCATCTGGGAGAAAAGTGACAGACATGCCTTAAGAGCAATGTACACGTAGTGGAATAGTAGACAAACGATTGCCCCTGACTGTAGCTTGTGAAATTAGCCAAACGTTAATGTGCTTTTAATTCAGGGCTTCCCGCTGCATGATTTCACACTAAGGAAAAACAAAGCATCTATTTAACAAGGAAAGAGCCTTAGACTATATGTTTGATCAGTCCTGCCTAATCAACACTTGGTATCAGGTAATTCCATATAATTCTCCTCTCTAAGGATTAAACTGTAAAAAATCATAAACCAAACCCACATACGGACTTCTGTAAACACACACACACACACACACACACACACACACACACACACACACACACATGTGCTCCTAAGAGACGGCTGCATATGAAAATAAACACACGATGTATTTAAGAGTTACTGTGACATTATCCCAGGCCCAGCCTGTTCTGTAATCACAATTGATTACGCGTCTCGAGTGTTCCTTTTTACAGGACTTAATTAACACGTGCGTCCGGCTCCTGATGATTACTGGTTAGTGATGTCTTCCTCTGTTACCAGGGTGGTGGTGGTGGTGGTGGATGGGCGGCAAGAAAAGAACCGGCGCTAGTTGTTACTTGTATTATTATGTGTAATGAATGTGAATCTACGGGTGATGGAGAGGGACGCCTTCGCGCTGTGACAAAACACTCCAGTTATGCAAACCTCTTCGAACTACCTCCCGATCCCCTGGACGGATAATTGTGGACTTCAGGAAAAGGGCAAGTATAGCCTCTGGACTCAAATACTGTACATATGAACTAGCAACAACTTGGTTTCATCTGAGGAACTGGATCGCTCAGCTGAATACTAGATCGTGATTGTCTTCATTATGAGGTGTAAATATGTCTACTTGGTTGCTAAAAACAGTTTTTTGGTTTAACTGACTGAGCTTGGCCACTTTTACGACTTGAAAACCAAGTCATTATTGCACGATATGCGATGAACCGTTTCATTGAGATAGGAATGAATCTCCTTGGTTACTGATCAAGTCGACCCTCCACTTTGATAATCAACTTCTGATTACTGTATTGGTTTTAGCACACTGAACACAGGTTAAGTAAGGTGAATGCTTTTTATAATTACCTTGGGTCACAGGAAGCCGTCTGTTAACGTGTTTCATTCAGATCCAGGAGGTACCACGAGGCTTTTCAGTTATGTAATCGCTTCTAGAAACATATAATGGTTTCTTACGGCATGCAGTATAAGCCTTAGCTCCTTCAGTCACGTGACGTTTTAAATTTTGTTATTACTACCTTCAGATGATTTTCATCAGCTGACGGAAAGATGTTCAACTGAGGAGAGGTCAGTGGAAACTGAGCATAATCCCATCACAAAAAATGTCTGTTTTACAGTGAACAAAATCTCTGAAAGACAAGGCAATAAACCACAACAAGAAGGTGCACTCCTATAGTGCAACATCCTCGCCCTACAGTTTTCCAGGAACCTAACATTTTATTTTACCCTGTGATCTTGATGTTCTCGGAATCGAATTACCGATACTCTGTCTTTGTCAAACCTTCAATTTTTCCACCAAGTTTAATCCACTTCGGATCAGTGCTATGCTGACTATCGAGCTTTCGTTCTCAAAATTGAAACTTTCCATCCATAGCTGACCTAAAAAAATACCAGCATGTTTAGTCTAAAACAAATATAAAACTGAACATTTGACTAACCTCAAAATTTGCCCAAAGTTTGGTCAAAATTGGATCAGATCTGAGTTATTTTATTCACACACACACACACACACACACACACACACACACACACACACACACACACACACACATACAATGAAAATGTTAAAAACGATGAGGACTATGGTAGCCTAGCTATGATCCCTCCCACGACCGAAAGAGGTAATATAGAATATTTGTTTCTGTAATCATATTCTTTTCACTGTTAATTGACCCCCCCAAAAAAAAAAGAAAAAAAAATGCGCCTTCCTTTCATGAATGTTGAAGTGTGGCAAATGATTAACACTAGAGTTTGATGCTAGTCATGAGCAAGTGCGTCTAATAAGATATGTGAAGCTGCAAGTGAATGAAGTTTGGGTAAAGTTAAGGTGAAGGAACGAGTTATGATGCATTTGATATTTTTACTTCATTATTCGTGTTTGTTTTGTCTTCCATTGCTTATCCGGGTCAGTTTTTTGCTACACTGAAACCAGGAGACCCGATTGACATTTGTGTCAGGTGAAATATGTTTTTTATTCCATTCAAGTCATCACTGTAATTAAACCAGCAGTTACGTCATCTGATGACTCTCAGTGGTGGATGCTATTTACCTAGTAGCTCCCAGGGTTCCTGTGTGGGGGACTGTGCTGAGTGAGCGTACTGCCCTCTGCCTATCGGCTCATAGTCGCGAAGCTCATAGGTCCCTACCCTGGGGTTCCTTTCTTAATTATCTTTTGAAAATGCCCAGTTCCGTCCTGTACTAAGGACACTAAGAGCAAATGGATCAATGGTGCACAGTGGAGAGGTAAAGACACACAGTTCCCAGTTACAAATCGGCTTGAATTTTTGAGCATGGTAGTGGAGGGTGTTTCTTTATAACTGAATGGATGAATCTCTAAAGGAGACATACTACTGCACGTAGGTAGCTAAAGAAATATCTCATAGTTTTAAAATTCATAAATACTGCTTGCACGTTGAAGCTGTTTTCAAGCAAGAAACTGTGGTGGTGAGGGCGAGGGGAGGAAAGTATACGAGTATATACGAGAATTTATCTTGCACATGCTAATACAATATAATATATGGAGCAGTGGCACGAGCGGTATGACGGAAAAGTCAAAGAAGTAGACAGATATTTCGATGGTGGTGTCGATGAGACAAATTCTCAAGCTTCTGGTTCTCAGGAGGTTTTCCCAAACTAAACTGTCTCCGCAAAGCTTAAAATTGTAGCGAGCATTTTATGGGCATCCCTGTACTTTCGACTTCACTCATACATCTACTAAATGGTCCATAATCCAATTGGAAGAAATATTACTTTAAAAATTTTAAACAATGTAAAATGTAAGGTTATCTAAGATGAGAGGTAGCTGTTATGGAGACATGTTCATTGTACATATAGGTTAGGATCCTTCGTAAATACAGCTTCTGGTAATCCTGGTATGTTTTTAGGTAGAGACAACAGTAAAGAAAATCCTTGTTATATATCCTCGCTTTTAATACTTCTTATTAACTTCTGAGGAATGTATGTGGAGTACAGAGGGTGGATAGAATACTAAATAATGTGATTCGTGAAAGATGCGGAGTGAGGAAGTCTGTGGACACCAGAATCGAAGAGAGTGTACTGAGATGGTATGGTCATGTGGAAAGGATGGATAACAATATAGTGGTGAAAAAGGTATATCTGAGCGAATTCGAAGGAGGAAGGAGGCGAGGTAGGCCAAGGAGAAGGTGGAGAGATATGGTGGATGAATGGGTGAGGAAGAGAGGTTTGGAAGTCGTTGAGGCTAGGGAACTGACAGGAGATCTAGCTGGCTGGATGAATGTTGTGAGGAGGAGTTCATGATCAGGGATTTTGGCACCCCTGTTTAACATGGCAGCGTCTGGATTGACTCTATCGGATACGATTATGTGGAACTACAGAACGTGGTGAATGTTTTTGGCGTATCCGATAGAGCCAGGATTCCGGGGGCTTGAATGATGAGTGAATGGAAGCGTGGCCCATTGGATTGGGCAAATTTTGGCTGTCTGGTCATTGCTACTCCTCACCTTGCCCTTGGGTGGGAAAGGAGGTCCGGATGATGATGATGGTTTACTTCTTTGTTATGTTCACAGTAATTTCCAAATGAATTTATTATTGCAGTTCCATTGTTGCCTATAAAGCTAATTTGCCAGTTTTCTTAAACTGCAGTACAAGCTGTATGGAAAAATTGATATTTTGAAATACATAACCGACATATTACAGGGTTAGTTTATAGGCTGTGGTGGCTTTAGGTCTTTGAAATCTTTGAGGTTCATTCCCTGGAGCCATTATTTGGTGCAGGAACATCTCTAGGTGTGGCCCTATCCGTTTGTCGTTCACTAACATTTCTCGAGAGTGGTGTTACCGACCCGTAGACTTTAATAAAGACATAGTATAGCTCTGAGGGTTCCGCATCTATTTATTACCGTTGTATTTATTCTGTGTATTTAAGCACCACTCCGTGGTGGTTAAATACACATAATACTCTGAGGCCCCGTCGTTGCACCTATGTACAATACTGGGGACAAAACCTGCGACTAACTTCATTACGACAAAATACGAGTAATAACTAACGGTAAGGAGTGAACAGTGACTTTCTAAACCCAGTCCTCCGATGTTCTGGGTACAACAAACCTAACAATATTATGCATGAGTTTCATAGCTGTTTGAGTAAAAATATATCGGTATTATTGTCCTCAATAATAAATCGATGAGTATTATACTTTTGCAGATGTCCTACGTACAGTATATGCGACCATTGTCTAAATGACGTCAGTCCACATGGGTCCATCCGTGGGCCTTTACTTATACCTCTGCCAGCTCTGTTCTTCCCTCCTTCCCCCGGTACATATACACGATGGGAATGAGTATACAATAGGTGCACAGATTAGTACAGTCAGAATATGAATAAAGGAGCTGATAATTATCTTGTATGAGACTGAGTCCTGACTGGTTAAATCAACACACTTTTTTTTTTTTTTTTTTTTTTTTGAGTCACTTGGATGCCCAGACTGGAGATTCGTCGTGAAAAATTTTCCTAACAAAGCTTTATGGTGTCCATCTGCTCTTTAAATTGTAGTTGGAATTGTATGGGTGATAAACACTGGTGAGTCAGAGGCGAGTGACATTACAGTATAAACCATGGAAATTAAACAATCACTTCCACCTACAAAATTGCTCTTTTCTATCACGCAAATTCACCCATTTAGGATTGATGTCACACTTCAGCAGTTTCTTCTATCGAACAACGGGTTATTTTATTGACCTTAGTGAAATATCAGCTACTTAGAGAGTAAAGTGTCTCTAAATTATTTCCCCCCCCCCCTCTCTCTCTCTCTCTCTCTCTCTCGCTCTGCTTCTTCTCACCAATGTCGCCGCCTGACAGGCAAATTACCCAATGTAATATATGTGGAGGAAAAAACAAACACATTATGCTAACCAGATTCATGTACTCTCTCTCTCTCTCTCTCTCTCTCTCTCTCTCTCACCACCCAAACACCGTTTCTCCATCTCAAGTTCTGTCTCCCCTTCCAGTTCCATCCCGCCTTTCACCTCTACTGCATTCCCTTCCTACCTCGGATACTTCCTTCGCCTCCACATAATTCTCGTTTCATATCATCCCTATTTCTCTCTCAAATCCTATTTTCCCCTTTCTCATAAGCTCCCTCCCTCCCCCCCTCCTATTCATCTCTCTCTGCTTCCCCCTTCTTTTCTAACATTCCCTTCCCTATCTCTATTCCCAATAAATTACTTTCTCACGCAACCTCTTCTGCTTCCCACGCCCTACTCCTCCATCTACCACACCCTCTTCCCCCCACTTCCTCTCCTCACCCTTTTCCTCTACCTCCTAATACTCTCTTAAAACCCTTCCTCCTCACACCCTCTTCACCCTGCTGATCTCTTTTCATTATCCCCTCACACATATACGCTTCCCCCATCTTTTCACCACTCCGTCTTCTTTGCTGCCCCGACCCCGCCTGGGTGACTGACACGTTCCGCTCTGGCCAGTACAGCTCACAGTACGATGTGAGTCACCACCCTCTTCACGGATGGGGGAAGGGGAGATGGGGAAGACGGGAAAGGAGATTTTTTTTTTTTAATATGTTCAGCTCCGGGCATAAGCATCACAGCCCCTTACCAAGGTCCAATAGTCCTCCTACATGCCAAGCACCTCCGCATGTCACTACTTCGGCACTGACACCACACCGTCCATATTAAATACATGCTAGGGTTGTCTCATACAGGATCGTCTCCACCCAGGGATGGTCTCGGATATGTAACCTTTGTGCATTCCCCTTCCCCTCCCCCCTCTCCTCTTCAGTCTAAAGGTCAGTTTACAGAGATAAAAAGCGACTGGTCTGTGTATAGGACTGACATTTTTTTTCCTCAGTAAGCCACAACTAACAAAAGAAAATATACTGCGAATTCTGTACAGGATCAAATACTGTTATTCATTGTTCGGCACATATTAACTTTTCCATATACCATTGTGCATTACTGTTTAATATTAAATGGTATGCCCATCGTGAGTGTTTATATGTTGACTGCCACGAAGATAACAGGCAGTGAACACTGAGTGGGAAATCAGAGCAACATAAATCATTTTCTTGAAGTGGGTGAGAGTTGGACTGTAGGTGTTATGAGATAGGCGTTATAGGTGTTATGCCGTAAGGGGTGGCCACAGACAAATCGTCTCTACGTCGCCCTGATCCCTGCAATTTCGCTACCATAGTTGAAAAAAAAAAAAAATCTTTTCTCATTCGTTCTGCTATGCACACCATCAAAAGTGAGAAGAAAAAGGGGGGGAGCAAAAAAAAAAAGGGGGGGGGAGGATAAGGAAGAGGAGGGGATATTAACACCGCAGAGTGTGCACTTGTTTTATTAATACGACATTCAAGAGACAGTAAGATCCCATGAATCCTTCATACTACATGAACATTGTCAGTCTTGTGGACATCAGAGTAACGAGAAAGAGATACGTACTGAATAATGATTCTTTTTTTTTTAAATTCAGGTTAACCCCTCCAGTACAATGACGCATGTTTCATATGTGTTCTTTATACCCGCAAGCTTTTCTTTTTTTATTTTAAGAAAATTCTCATGTTGAGGAGGTTACAAGTATAGTAATTAGAGCTCAAATTTATCATATAACAGATCATTTATATTTAGCATGTTATCGCTCGATTTTGCTTAGCATGTCACATACTTCAACTGTATTTCATGCATTAGGCTATAGATATGTTTTAACAAAGGGATCGGGAAAAAGAAAAACTGTCATTAATTATGGTACAATGACATTTTGCATTTCATTAAAATCACCAAATTATGTGATTCAAGGTAAAGAAAAATGTTCATAGTGAAGGGGTTAATTTGAACTGTATCTATATTATTTTTACCTCGTTTTCTTTCATACTATTGGGTAACGAGCTCATTTTCCACGAGTTAATAGTTTTTCTCTAATTCTGTGTATTACCGGTGGCCTGGGGTTGGTAGTGCTGACGGAGGCCTGAGGTAGGGTTTTGGAGGGAATGTACAGAGCTGTGGAGGGAAGATGGAGGGCTGTGGAGGGAAGTGGGACGTTTTTGGAAGGAATTCTTGGGTCTGCGAAGTGCCATGGCGATCATACGGGAGAGAGACGCGTCGGTGAACTGTTCCTCTTCCTCCTCCTCCTCCTCCTCTTCCTCTTCCTTCCCCTCCCCGGAACCCTGAAGAAGGGGCGGGAAGAGGGCGGGGGAAGGGGGAGTGTAGGGGTGGGGGAGGGGGATGTCCAGTGCGGGCGTAAGGGCGCCTAGGATGTGGGTAAGAACAGCAGGGTTGACGCCATCTCGACCGCTCGCCCTTTCACGTCCGCTCGTCAGGCTTACGGGGCTGTATGGAAAGGGTTGTTGTAGATGATGATTGTAGGAGGAGGAGGAGGAGGAGGAGAAAAAGTATTATATATTGCTGTTGGTATTAGTAGCAGGAATCATGGACTTTGCTTCCTTTTCATCTGAGAATCTTTAAACTCTCTCTCTCTCTCTCTCTCTCTGATCTTGATGTTGGTCATGGCCTGAAGTTAGCAGTGAGTGACAAAGTGACGTCAAGAAAAATGAGTGACGAAGAGAAAGATGAGTGACAAAAAGTGACTTCGAGATGCATAGACAAAATGAGCAATGTGAAAATGCGACAAGAAAGAGAGAGAGAGAGAGAGAGAGAGAGAGAGAGAGAGAGAGAGAACAAAGACAAAAAATTGATGTAGAAAGCGACGCAAAGATAGAGTATGCAGTAAAATGAAAAAAAATAATGTTTAGGCTACCTAGAAACCGACGTATAGAAACGAATCAACGAGAAATGTGAAGTAGGCAGTATATAAAAGAAAAAAACGTAAAAACTGAAGCAAAAAGCGACGCATAGAGAAGGATTTAAATAACGTAAAAAGTGACGTAGACAGTAAGAAAACAAATGACGCAGAAATAGTGACGAATCTTAACGTAAGAACTTACGTAGACAGTAAGAAAATTTTAAACATAAAGACTGACGTAGAAATTGAAAGAGAATAGGAACTTAAAAACAGACGTGGAAATTGACGTGCAGAGTAAGAAAGCAAACGCTGACGCTGAAATTGACGTCCAGAGTGAAGTCTTACCGCAGCGTTGCCCTGCGTCTCCTCTGGTAGTTGAAGCAGCAGGCCCGGAAGTTACGGGTGCCACACGCCGCCTGACACTCATTGCCGCACGACGCACACGACACCTCACTGCTGCTCCACGCCCACGACACGCCCACAGCCGCACACACTAGTGCGTACATGGTACACACATAGATAATTACCGTACCTACAGACACATATAACACGTACATATACATACATACACACTCATTGCCGCACGACGCACACGACACTTCGCTGCTGCTCTATGCCAACGACACGCCCACAGCCACACACACTAGTCCGTACATTGTAGACACATACATAGATAATTACCGGTCCTACAGACACATATAGCATGTACACAAACATACGTACACACACACACTCGCTGCCGCACGACGCTCACGACAACCCATTACTGCTCCACGTCCACGGCACAGCCACAGCCTCACACACTGGGACGTGCACATGACAGACACGATCATACCTGAGACGTACGTGGATACATATATAAATACATACACACACACACACACACACACACACACACTACCTTACCACTCGTACAAATACAGTACGTGAAAATAAACATATAGGTATTTAAACATAAACATACACTTGTAATGCAGTTGCCTATAGTAATATCACTCTGAGTGTGTGTGTGTGTGTGTGTGTGTGTGTGTGTGTGTGTGTGAATACTAAGTTGCAGCTTGAATTTCGATGAACCTTAATAAGAGGTAGGAAGAACTCTCCTCGGTAACTAGTCAAGTGAACCTTACGCTCTCCCATTATTTTGATTTTATTATTAAACCTGCAGACGATTTCATTCAAGTTAGAGCCCCTCTCTCTCTCTCTCTCTCTCTCTCAAAGAATTACTCGTTTAGTGCATGTGTTTTGACAGAGATGCATAATCCCTTTCAGCTCAGCTGATAGTCAAGTGAGGTCAGACAGGAGGGCTGATTTGACTATTAACCAAGGAGACTCGTTGCTTTCTCATAGTTAAGACTCAGTCAGTTTCCATACAACCATATATAGAAATCGCAGGAGTGGCCCAGAGGTCTGATATGACTAGTAGCCGAGGAGATTCATCCTCTCTCATGGTTAAAGGCTCATTCAATTTCCATGAAACCAAATATAAAAATCGCGGGCGTGGCCCAGTTCCCTCACGTGAAAAAAAAAAGACTATCATCAACAATATCCCGGCACCACAACACAACAAACTTACATCACCCTTTAACCAGAAGAAAAATTCAGTGCAAAACAGTCCACTGACTTTCAGTACGGCCAAATTGATAAAATAGAGAGAATTGCTACTCATAATAGGTTGTCACTTTCCAAAATAACTTGTTTGCGATCCTGACAGCCTCTGAACTTTAGTCCGCCATTTACATTAGATCATCACCCTGGCATAAAATAGCGGGAAAAAGAGCGGCCGTTTTGACCACCGATGGGAATCCGAAGCTGATGCTGAGGAGATAGTTTTATTTTGTGCTTCCAGATAAATAGCCTTTTATGTGAACGACAGAAATGCTATGCTTGAAATTGGTAAAGTCGATTCGTTCTTACTTAATTCCTGTCACCCTAGGAATAAACGGGAATCATTAAATCATTTCTTTGCGTTTTCCTGTCAAGAATAAGAATTTAAAAAAAATTTATTGAATTACATTTTTTTCTGCGTTCTTCTGCCAAAAATGTACATAAAAGACAACGAGTATCATATATTTTTTTTTTTTTTATGTTCTGCGTTTTCCTGCCAAGAATGTGAGTTAAAGAAATGTGATATTATCAAATTATTATTTTTTGCGTTGTTCAGCCTTTTTTGTTTTGTTTTTTTTGTCAAAATTTAGACTTTAAAAAAATGTTTCTATTATCAACAAGCAAAATCTAATAAAAGTTGAGATGATGAGACGAACACATGGTGAAATATATGATAATGAGGGGTGAATTTATTTTTTCTTTTTCTATCTATCTATCTATCTATCTATCTATCTATATATATATATATATATATATATATATATATATATATATATATATATATATATATATATATTTTTACTGCAGTCGTAAAAACTCCGGTCCTTTTCTAAATCACTGGATATTTCGTTGCACCTGTTCCTCGACGACTTATTCTACCATGACCTTTGACCTTATGTTACCGTGAAATGTCAAACTCAAGGTCATAGATATTCAGGGGGCTATAACTTGAAACTGGTTGAAGATAGATATTTACTATTATCAATATATAGGAAGTCTCATATGGGGGTTCATTTGGCACCATGGCCAAATAGAAGGTCACTGATTTTCAGAGGGCTTTAACATGAAAACGGTTGAAAATAGAGATATTTACTATCTTGATCATATAGGAAGTCCTATATGGCCTTTCTTTTGGTACTATGAACCTAAAATAACTATTGTCAGGCGAGATTTGTTTTGCCGGGCACCACTTGATGCTACTGATTTTGTGGATAACCTGAAGATTTTTCTGATGAAGTTAAATTATGGCAAGAAAAAGTAAAAAAAAAAAAAAAAAGAAAAAAAAAAAGAAAGAAAGAAAGAAACTTTGACATGTTTGAGACACATGCTGACATGCGGGCCATCACTAATACAAATTAAGTAGCAAGTCTGATAACGGAACATCTTCACACACTACTCAATTAACTACAGAATGGATTTCAAACGAATTGGGAACCTTTTCGATATAGATCGTGCTTCTGTAGATGAGAAGATTCAGGAAGAACTTATTGATCATGTGAATGACTCTAATGCACATGATCTCTTTGAAAAAGAATGTCTAAATAATTTCTGGTGTAAATTAGTCAAGTCATACCCACATGTTGCCAAGGAGGCTGTTCGCTTTATGTTACTCCTTCCTTCGACATACGTGTGTGAAACAGCTTTTTCAAACTTACTTTTAATGAAAGCTGAAATTCGATCTCTCTTGCCTGTTTAAGCTGAGCTTTAGTGTGCCTTATCCAGAACTGATTCTTGAGTATCTAGGCTAGTAGGTAAAATGCAACATCAGTCCTCTAATTAATGTTACTTCAGCTTGAATAGTTGAAAGATATGACCTATTGATTTTAACTTATAAGCTGAGCAAGCAGCTCCAGTTTTTCTTTTCCTTTACTTCTGTCACCGTATTGGATAGAATAAGTAGTTAATTTGAACTATGTTATAATACAAAGTACAATGGGATCACTGCAATTATTTTTCACATCTATATTGTCTTATGAATTAATGGTTGATTCTATTAGATAAGTTTATGTGAAGCTACAGCAGGTGGTGAAAGTTTTTGGAGTATCAGATAGAGCTAGGATTCAGGGGGCTTGAATGATGATTGAGTGGAAGCGTGGCCCACTGGACTGGGCAAACTTGGGCTGTCTGGATGTAGCTACTCCTCACCCTGCCCTAGAGTGGGAAGGTCCGGATGATAATAAAGATGATGATGATGAATTACTTATTACATTTATGAACTAACAACATTATTATAAGCATTATTGATGTCACGAACATACTACGTGTTTGAAAGTCATTTCCCGTTTTGTAAAATTATCATTACTGGGGGTACGTGGATGGTGCCAGTAGTGCCAAAAGAGTACGAGGAACGAAAAAGTTTGAAAAACCCTAACCAGTTCGGTCTCCATCTCCGCTAACCACGCCTCTCTCTCTCTCTCTCTCTCTCTCTCTCTCTCTCTCTCTCTCTCTCTCTCTCTCTCTTGTCGTAGCTGAGTTGTAACAGTAGCTTAACATTTAGTATGTGATGCAAGGGACAAAGAGGTGCTATGGAAGGGATGAAAAATATAATAAAACAGATATCAGCTCAGTTAATGGCCTAGCTTTGTCAGAATGGAGGATGAATTTGACTAGTGACCAAAGAGACCCATCCTACCACATAACCAAGGTTAACTGAATATCCTACAACCACGATTCAAGATCATATTTTCGTCGGGTGAGGACGCTCCCTGACACCTCCTCCTTAGCGATTAATTTTTGGACATGACTGTTTAATGTCCTTTTGTACAATACTGATGCAGAGTATGGCGATACTGAAAGGATTTACGAAACATAGAAGCCAGTGAGGTGTAATAACTAAAACAAGAAGCGGTGCCAGGTCTCAGTAAAACCGTCCCCGGCAGTCATTTTAGTCTATCTATCTATCTATCTATCTATTGCCAGACGCCTCAATCCCGTTCGGGGTGGCCACAAACAAATCGCCTCCACGTCGCCCTGCCCCTCGCCATTTCACTGCCCTGCACCCAACTCACACTCCCCTCTCTCATGTACCTCTCCACCCCATCCCTCCATCTCATCCTCGGCCTCCCTCTCCCTCTCCCTCCCTCCACCTCACTCACATACACTCTCTTCGTCAATCTTTCACCCTCCATCCTCTCCACCTGGCTGACGTATAAACACAACAGGATATCCAGTCAAACACGTCACATATCAAATTTGGAGTAAATTGGGTGAAAATTGACGACTTTATGCTCATTTGAAATTTTAGGCCCAACCCACCTGACATTGACCCCCTTGCCACTAACTGAGGGGGTGACCCCCCAGATATAATTAGGCGTGTTATAAGATGCAGATTTGAAAGATGCACCTCTAGGTTTTGGTTTCATGTCGATATGACGAATTTGAAAGGTTTTGCGAAAAAACGATTTTTGTTTACACTTTTTTTTTTTGCATTTTTTAGGCTTACAGCCTGGGCCATGGCCCAATTTGGGCGAAAATTTAATCAGGTGATCAGAAGGTCATAGCCCATCATCCCTGTAATTTGAGTCAAAACCGCACCGGTAGTTGTCGCGCAAAGTTGTTAACAGACAGACACACAGACAAGCAGACAAACTGAGTGAAAATAATATTTGTCCCCGAGCCCCTCAGGGGCGGGGACGGGTAACAAATTGCTTAGGGAAGGATGTTGGGGGCAAGCTGTGGGAGTAGCCCAGTTCCCTCTGATGAAAACAAGACTATTCAACCCCTTCAATTCGAAAAGCCTCACCCGAGATTAATAAAATCGTCTGGAGGTAGCAAGGATGAAAGAAAAAGGGGTCATCGTAGTGAAAGGGTTGAGAGAGAGAGAGAGAGAGAGAGAGAGAGAGAGAGAGAGAGAGAGAGAGAGAGAGAGAGAGAGAGACAGACAGACAGACAGAGACAGAGACAGAGACAGACAGACAGACAGACAGAATCTAAGTAAAATCGTCTTGTGGTAACTACAAAGATGATTTTTTGAAAGACCTTTTTAATTTGAGAAGAAAATAAAAATTATGACTTGTAATATATATATATATATATTATATATATATATATATATATATATATATATATATATATATATATATATATATATATATATATATATATATATATTACAAAGAACTGTATGCATCAAAGACAGCAGTACCGATGGCTAACTTTTCTGTTGACACAAGTGAAATACTTGAGGTAACACCAGACGAAGTAAATATTTTTCTTAAAAATATGAAAAGAGGGAAGGCTCCAGAAGAAGATGGAATAGTAGCAGATTTACTGTTGGATGCAGGAGCAGAAGTACAAAACAGGCTTGCTCACTTATTTACCCAATGTATAAAACAAAAGAAAATTCCCAAAACATGGTGTAATGCAATTGTTATTCTACTTTATAAAAAAGGCGACTCAAAAGACCTTAGTAACTATAGACCCATTAGCTTGCTATCAGTCATTTACAAACTTTTCACTAAAGTCCTTACAAACAGAATAGCTACAAATTTGAAGGAAAACCAACCTCGTGAACAGGCAGGATTTCGAAGCGCGTACTCGACTACTGATCATCTACACACAATGAATCAGCTAATTAAGAAAACTACGGAATATAATAAACCACTGTGCTTATGTTTTGTTGATTACGAAAAGGCTTTCGACTCAGTGGAGCACATAGCAATTATAAATTCATTGCGAGAACAAGGAGTGAATGAGAACATTGTAAAACTGCTCGAAAACATATATAAAGAGGGAACTGCTACAGTTAAATTACATAAGGACTCAGAGAAAATTAAGATTGAGAAGGGCGTGCGTCAGGGAGATACAATTTCACCAAAGTTGTTTACAGCATGCCTAGAAAGTATTTTCAGAAAGCTAGACTGGGAAAACAAAGGAGTAAACATAGATGGAGAAAATCTAAACCATTTAAGATTTGCAGATGACATTGTCCTAATCTCAGAAAAAGCAGAGACATTGCAAGAAATGTTAAATGACCTGAAGAGAGAAAGTCTCAAAGTAGGGCTAAAGATGAACCGGAGTAAAACTAAAGTAATGTTTAATCCTCAAACACCAAAGAGCGTCATAAGAATAAGTTGGAAAATTCTTGAAGAAGTTGAGGAGTACAATTACCGGGGACAAATACTAAAATTAACGAAAGATAATGACAGCGAAATAAAAAGACGCATTACAATTGGATGGAAAGCTTTCGGTAAACATAGAGACATTATGAAAAGTAGCTTGCCAGTTTGTATGAAACGAAAAGTATATAACGAATGTATAATTCCAGCTGTGACGTATGGTTGTGAGACTTGGAAACTGACAAAATCGATGGAAATTATATTAATTCGTTCTTAGAGAGCAATGGAAAGGTCAATGTTGGGAATATCTTTAAGAGACAGGTAAAGATCAACTTGGGTGAGACAGCAGACTAAAGTCAAAGATAATATAGAAGTTATAAAAGAACAGAAATGGAGGTGAGCAGGCCATGTAGCAAGAACAAGGGATAATCGATGGAGCAAGAGGTTGACTGACTGGACGCCAAGAGATGGTAAGCTTAGCAGAAAAAGGCCAGACAGGAGGTGGAGGGAAGAGATAGAGAAATTTGCAGGGAAAACGTGGCAAAGATTGGCTCAGTCAAGGAATTCGTAGAGAAGGTTGAGGGCGGCCTTTGTTCAGCAGTGGGCTTGTTGTTGTTGTTGTTGATGATTCTCTCCTCAATTCGAGGAGACCGGGCCTTGCTGTAGCCCGGTTGCTGGTGGTTGTCTTGAGTAAAGGTAAGGGGGAAGACAGGGCCTGGGGAATGCCCAGCACACACGCCCTGTCTCCTGGCTGAGTTGCGGTGTGTGTGGCAGTGGACTTGTAATGGCTGATGATGATGATGATATATACAGTATATATATATATATATATATATATATATATATATATATATATATATATATATATATATATATATATATATATATATATATATATATCCATCATCCAATCATACGTTGCCCCATGAGGAGCGTAGGAGCCCGGGGCTAGGCAGTTGGTCCTGACATGTAAGATGAGAGTGACCAGCCTCACTCATCCCTGAGTGGCATTACGTGAGCAATAAACCCCAACCATCCCTTGGATATAAACCTTCACCGGCTCAATCCGATTGGAGCACAATAATTACCCACTAAACCACCAGGCGCCAATATTTGGTTATATGGTTACCACCCAGCGTAGTAAATGGTATCCTGGTGTACAGGAAACCATTTACACCACTTATTGCTTTGGCGCGGACATAAGGGGTGCTGTGGTTGAACCAGTGTCGCATACTAGTATGCTTGCACCCAGTCGGCTTAAGGCGGGCCGATTACACTTGGTTCACAGACTACACACACATCCAAAGCCACTACAACAAAAAATTACACTCACAAGCACTTATCACCCTACATACACTCTTTACCAGACAGCCTGTGCCATTGGGTAGAGATATATTGGCTGTATCGTTCCTGCTTCGGTAGGGATAGGCCGGTCCTGCAGTGGACACTCAGCGGCTGATGATGATGATGTGACCTAGTTCGGAAAGATTATGAAGTAATGAAGCTAAAAATTAATGGATTTTTCACTGTTATTCACCACTCATGGATGGATGGATGGATGGTATAGCTGAATGGATAGATAGATGAATGGATGGATGAATGGATGTATAGGCAGATATATGGACGGATGGTTGAGTAGAATGGCTTTATGGATGGATGAATGGATAGGTAGATGGATGGATGGATGGATGAATTGCTTGATAGGTGGATGGCTGGATGGGTGAATAGGTGGATGGATGGATGGATGGATGAGTGGTTGAATGGATGGATGGATGAAACTTTAGCATTCAGCTTTCATTTTGACTCTTCTCATCCTCGACACCGTTATTTCCTCGACTAAGCAGGGAACGAGAGAAAAAGAAAAAAAATGCAATAGTAGTTGTTATATGTGGTTTGTTTTCATCTGAAGGAACTGAGTCACTCCCTTAACTGAAGAAATTAGATGAACTTTAGTTATGAGGTTGGCATGAGTCTCTTTGGGTACCAGTCAAATCAACCCTCGAGTGTAAATTACACTTGACCATGAACCGAGTTAGAACGTGTTAGGGATCCTTGTCGGGCTAGAGGAATGAGTCTTCTTGGTTACTAGTCATGTTAGCTCTCCAGTCTAAACTACACTTGGCCATCAACCGTGCTAAAACGGGTTAGGGATCCTTGTCGGGTTAGAGGACTGAGTCTCCTTGGTTACTAGTGAAATCAACCACTCCGGCTACACCTGCCCATGAGTGAAGCTATAGTGGGTAGATCCTCGTCAAGATAAAGGAATGAGTCTCTTTGATTGCTAGTCTAATCAACTCTCCAATCAAAACTACACTTGGATATGAACAAAGTTAGAACGGGTTCGGAATCCTTGTAATGTTAGTGGAATGAGTCTCCTTGGTTACCACTCAAATCAACCTTCCAGTCTAAACTAAACTTGGCCATGAACCAAGCTAGAACTGGTCAAGGGCAGTACTTGATAACATGGTGGACCCCAGGCTTAAGTTCTGCAAATTCACCATCCTCCTTACCGGGGATAGGGAAGTAGTAATACCGGGTAGTCGAGCGGCCTAGTTATATCAGTGTCACCACATGAAGGAATTTCTCTTCAGCATTCTGGTTAGAGTAATAGTGCCAAACCAAAAATTAAAGGAAGAGACTATGACTTACTTAATATAAGTGCGAGGCAACGCATGTCTTCACAGTCTCGTTGAGCGAAAAGAACCAGCTTCCCCACCGACCCTCAGATTCGTCTCGCCAGGTTCTCTTCAAGCTGTTCTGTACCTGAGTTCCTTGGATGCTCCTGGTGCTCCGTCCTGCTCCTGAGTGTGACGGGCAGGCGACTGAGGTCGGTTTTATACCTTCGTTTCGTTTCCTTTTTTTTTTTTCTCTGCCTTTTCCCAAACTCAATAAAAAGTGTCGCACACATATCTTCCCTGCGTCTGAATGGCTTCCCCCACTGATCGCACTCGACCTACTATACTTCAGATTTAAATATCTGTATTGTAAGATGCTCAATATTTCCATGACTAGAAATGAATTCCGATACACGGTATGTATATATATATATATATATATATATATATATATATATATATATATATATATATATATATATATATATATATATATATATATATATATATATATATATATATAATACAGAAGATACGTTGGCAAATCTACCAATATACCAAACATTTAGCTTCAATTAAATATGAACCAGCTCGACCAATCCCGTGATAGATAGCCAATGACGTCACGGCAGCGAAAGCCAATGGGAGAGGAGGAGACGATAGCCTTTCCCCGCGACCACCTGGCGGGCTTCTCCACGTTGCATCGGGGTTTCCAGTTTTAAAAAGCCTTTTTCTGGGCTGTTGTACTCTGAAAGTGGCGACAGACTTGCTATCAAGCCGTCAATACACACACACACACACACACACACACACACACACACACACACACACACAGTTATACAGTATACGTGGAAAAGACTTATTCCGAATAATTTTGTCGCTGGAAGTCTCCGGCACCCTTTGTGTACTTGGAAACAAATAATATCCATTTATCCATCCATATATCCATTGATCCACCAATGTCTATCTGTCTGTTTATCTATCTATCTATCTATCTATCTATACACATGCGTATACCCCATCAGGAGCTTAAGGTCGTGGGCTAGGATGCTCATTCCTGACAGTGAAGGTGTGGGTACCCAGTCATTCTTCCCTGAGGGACGTCGTGTGAGCAATAAACTCCGTCTTTCCAATAAAAACCCTTTGAGATCCATACGGTTGAGGAACCTTATCCCACTATACCACCAGGCGTCCTGTGTGAGAATAGTAAAATGCAGGTTAATAATTACGTACTTGTATATATAGTTTTGGCCATGTGGAGAAGGAGAGCGAGACACTAACGAGGAGAGTGTATGTGAGTGACGTGGAGGAGGGGTAGAGGGAGGGTGAGGCCGAGGATGAGGTGGGGAGATGGAGTGGAGAGGTATATGAAAGAGGGGTGTGTGAGCTGGGGGGAGGGGAGCAAAATGGCAGGAGATAGGGCGACATAGAGGAGATTTGTTTGTGGCCACCCCTTGCGGTATTAAGGCGCCTGGCTATAGATAGATAAATATATAGACATTTTTTTTTTTTCCTTCGTAAGAGGAAGGAAATATATCAATAGGTTTTGCCATCTCTGTTCCTTGTCCTAACTGAAAAACAACAGCAACAACAATAACAATAATAATGATAATAATAATAATAATAATAATAATAATAATAATAATAATAGTAATAATCATCATCATCATCATCATCATCATTATTATTATTATTATTATTATTATTATTATAATTTTTGTTATTGTTGTTGTTGTTCGAGCGAGCGAAGCCAGCTGGAACACCAAATTTAGTCATACCGGTTGTTTTTGACCCCTGACATGTACCCGAACAAAGATTTATTGCATCAGCAAGAAATGGGGTCAGGGGTTGGGAGGAAAACTCTGTAGTACAGTAGCGAACTTTTTTGGATGTCTCAGCCAGTTCTGAATTTACAAGGAAGATAGACACCAATTTGGAAATCGCACATAAATCCTCAATTATTTTCATATCATAGACAACCCGTAATACCCAGCAGTTTTTCCGTAAATGGAGGAAACTTTTTTTTTTTTTTTTTTTTTTTTTTTTTTTTTAAAGACAGATTAGCGTAACAGCCGGCTGGGCAAGAAGTAACGGCCTAAGGCTGCGTGAGTAGCGCAGCAGCATTTTCCGACGATTGCTGAGAACAACCAGGTTTTGCGTTTTCAACACAAATAGTATTTTCTGTTAGGCTTTTTTTTTTTTTTTTTTGGAAACTTTTGACTGAATCCGAGTCAAACTAATACAGTGCCCTAATCGACGAAAGAAACTCTGAATTTCTGATTTCTGATTCTAATCGGAGCGCATCGAGAGGTTTAGTGAAACTAATTTTTGTGACTGACCAAAAAACAAAGTCATTATAAACCTGCTAAGTCCCAAGCCATAGACCTAAAGTTAATACAAGAAGAGTATTGGTTTTTGGAAGTGTGAGGGAATATTTTTGGTGTAATCTAATAAGTTCTCTTCAGTATTTTCAGGTCAAGAAATCAGAGGAAGATGATGAGCCACATGAGGCAATATTCAGCACTGCCTGACTTGTTCCCTCGCTCGCTCGACACGTTCCACACTTGCATTGTGGACGCATATTAATAATAATAATGATGATGATGATGATGATAACAACAGCAATAATAATAATAATAATAATAATAATAATAATAATAGTGAATACGTACGATCAATTCTTTATCGTAATGAGATTATTATTTTTTTCAGAAGGTAGTACAAGAGACATG
Organism: Coenobita brevimanus; assembly: GCF_032717465.1. Taxonomy (NCBI): domain Eukaryota; kingdom Metazoa; phylum Arthropoda; class Malacostraca; order Decapoda; family Coenobitidae; genus Coenobita; species Coenobita brevimanus. The sequence goes on from NC_137012.1 coordinate 9,940,765, forward strand.
AGAATATTCTACACTCTTCTTTGGCCCGTATTCTCGTCGGTCAAGGAAGCTTCCTAACACCTTTTCCTAAGTGATTTATTTTGCTTATTAGACCTTACTGTCCTATTTTGTGTTATATACAAATCTTTCTAACATCGCCATACTCTGCATATATAACGTACCAATGTCACGAGGCGGCTGATACTTCATATGAATTGTTTGTATCGTTAAGTCGCACCTTGCATGTTTCCTGTTATTATTTGTTGTTCTAGATTAATCGGTTGTTTAACAGGGAAGGATTGGTATATATATGTAGCGTATGTATATATAATATTTTTTCATGTAAGTGTTCACTTTATGAGTAATACATTATGTTTTGTTAAAAGTAATGTATTTGGTTAAGTATTGAGTTAATGTATAAAATATAAAACGGTAACCATCGTTCTTAAGTGCCAATTCGGTAATTTCTGGTGTGGTTATAAAAGACGAAACTTTAATGACAGGAGGGGACTTCTCACTCAATCTCGTACAGTTAACTTCGGTTCTCGGGCGAGTCAGGCCCAGTTTCGTGTATATAAGTCTTATTTACTAAAGAAGAGAGTGTACATACAGAGTCTTTTGTTCCACTATACCTTCGCCTCGCTATATTCCCGTGACAATTATGGTGCCCAGACCCGGGATCAGAGGCGAGTGAATCCAGCTAGGAGTTGTATTTTGGGACTTCAAGACAACAGTCATGGATATTTTGGAGAAACATGTGTGCGCCGGTAAGGAACTGGGACTCGAAGGTTCAGCCCTACAAGAATTCGTGAGGGAGCAGCAGGCGTTCGCAAGAGAAGATAGACAAAGAGAAAGAGAACGGCAGAACGAGAATTAGAAAATACTATTAAGTTAAAAGAAAAAGAACTAGAACTTGAGAGACAAACACTGTGGAAAATGAGAAACAAAGAGTGGAATTTGAGAAACAAAGAGTGGAAAATGAGAAACAAAGAGAACACGAACATTACATGAGAACACTGAGAGTGGATAAGACTGTGGCTGGGCCAAGTGTTGGTGATTCATCCTGTTTAGTGGATCGACCTAAATTACCCAACACTGATGAGAGTGTAGACGACATTGACGCTATCTGGAACGTTTCGAGAGATTTGCCAAGGGACCAATGGGCCATTAATTTAAGTTCCTTATTAACTGCAAAAGCGTTGCAAGCTTACATAGCACTGACCCCTAATTCGGCTCAGAATTACGACACCATAAGAAAGACCATCTTGGAGCGCTACACCTTGACGGAAGAGGGATACCGTAGCAAGTTTCGAGACGCTGTACCTGAAAAGGGAGAGACGAGCATACAATTTTCTTCTAGGATGACCAGGTATTTTGACACGTGGACCGAGTTAGCAGAAATAAGCCAAGATTTTAATGGTCTTAGGGACATAATCTTATGGGAACAGTTTGCCAGGCTTTGTCACCCTGAGTTACGTATGTTTTTGAAGGAGAGAACACCTAAATGTCTAGATGAAATGAAGGATATCACCGAACGATACCTAGCAGCACACGGAGGACCAATGTGGAGAAGGTTCAAACCTAAATCGAAGCCGGAAGCACTGGCTGAATTAACTCCATCGGACGACAGCAGCTCAGGGAACCCATCCAGACACGACCAGCCAAGGAAGCCAGTTGTATGTTTTCTTTGTAGGAAAACGGGACACATTGCAAGCAATTGTAGAAGTATCACTACAGCGTCAATAGGTGGAAGAGGCAGAGGTATGCAGACAACTACACGACCGTTAGGAGATGAGGAGAGGGCTGCTACTTGTATGACACAATCATCAATCTCGCCAACAGTAACTCTACTTCAGGTGAAGTTATTCCTCTGGTCATTGGTGCTGGCACAATTGGACATAATCTCAAACTCAGTGATGGATATGTGGGAGATCAACCTGTTCCAGTTTTACGGGACACAGGGTGCACTGGTGTAGTTGTGAGAAAAAAATGTGCGCCCGGAAGACATGACAGGAGACAGCAGACGATGTGTACTCATTGACCAGATGGCTCGAGTATGTCCTGTGGTAAAAATCTCCATCAAGACACCGTATTACACTGGGATGGTGGAGCAACATGTATGGAGAATGCTGTTTGCGATTTAATAGTTGGTAACATAACAGGGCACAACCACCTGTTTTAAATTCCCCCACACAGCACCATTATACTTAACAGTCACCTTCAGGGGAAGATACCTCTGTTAACCATATGGGAACTGAAGATTCGTCGCCAGTGAAACAGACTACTTCAGTGTCAACTATGTCTGCATTTGACGGCCCACAAGAATGTCAGGTGGAAACTTCAGATGCCATAGCCCTGGATGTCCTCTCGTCCTATGCAGTTGCGGGAGCTGTGCAAACTCGTGGGCAGCGTCAGAGGTAGACAACCCTATGGCCCTTGAAAGTAGACAGAGGAGAGAATGGCACTGTGGTGGAACAGCCCATCAGCACTGAAGAGCAGGAGGCAGATAGTTCAATCAGCAGGTATCTTCAAACAGCAGCACAAAGGAAGGTGAAGGTAGAGAAAATAAAGTATGGTACAGGATGACCATTTGCCCAAATGGAGAAGAGGTTAGGCAACTCTTAGTTCCTAAAGAAAGATGTAAGAGGGTGTTGAGCTTAACACATGAATCATTGACGGGAGGCCACTTGGGAATAAAGAAAACTGAGGATCGAATTTTAAGTTCTCTTTACGGGCCAGGTCTAAGTAGTGATGTGAAGAGATGATGCAAAAGCTGCGATCTTTGTCAGAGGACAGTACCAAAGGGTAGGGTCACTAAAGTACCACTAGGAAAGATGCCCATAATGACTAGGCCTATTCCTTTCCAAAAGGTAGCCATTAATTTAGCAGAGCCCTTTTCACCAGCTTCAGTACAGTGCAAGAGGTGGGTATGAACTGTGGTTGATTATGCGACACGTTGGCCTGGGGCAATTCCTTTATCAAACATACCGTAGAGACAGGGAGGATTGCAGAAGCCTTTCTCAATGTTTTTACTAGAGTAGGTTTCTCACAAGAAATCCTTAATGATAGAGGAATACATTTTACATCTCAGTTAATGAGCGAAGTTTGTCGTCTCATAAGTGTTAAGCAGTCTTTCACAGCCCTATATCACCCAATGTCAAACGGCCTGAATGAGAAATTCAGTGGTACTATGAAACAGATGTTGAAGATGATGTGCCAGGAAAGACCAGCTGATTGGGATTGATACCTCCCTGTAGTCCTACTTGCATTTAGGGAAGTACCACAAGCAAGTACGGGATTTTCTCCCTTTGAACTTTTGTAGGGCAGGACAGTGAAAGGACCACTTGGATTATTGAGATATTTGTGGGCAAGTGAAAACAGGCAACCTGAGTTACATAACACCTGCCAATATGTAGTAGACCTTCGAAATCGGCTAGAGGGGACCTGTAAGCTTGTAAATGATAACTTAAAGACTTCAGTGGTAAGGCAGAAACATCATAATGACAAGAAGTCTCGTATGAGGAGTTTAGAGGTAGGGGATTATGTACTTATTTTGTTGCCAACTGGAAGGTTCCTTATGAAGTATATGAGAAGGTATCAGATTATGATTATAGGGTTAAATCAGCTGATGGTTAAAATAAGGTGTTTCACATTAATTTGTTAAAGAAAAATGAATCTCGCAGTGAGGATGTAGTTGCAGCGGTATCTGTGGTACCAAGTACAGTGTCAGAAGAAGATGCACTACTACAGATACCAGAAGTACATGATAGTGAATCAGACGAAGACGTGCTCATCAATCCTGGTTTGTTAAAAGAACAAAGAATTGAGTTATCAAGCTTGTGTAAGAAATATTCTGATGTAATGACTGAAATTGTGTAAGATATATTCTGATGTAATGACTGAAAAACCAGATTGTACTAGCTTGGTGAAACACAAAATTCATTTAACTCTCGATGAACCCATTAGAGAGAGACAATATCCACTGCCCTTTTCCACTCAGGAAGCAATAGAAGAAGAAGTAAGACTAATGTTAAATGAAAGCATAATAGAACATTCAGATTTTGAGATTAGTGCTCCAGTTGTATTGGTAGGAAAGCCTGATGTAAGTTACAGATTCTGTGCAAAATTTATGAAGTTGAACAAGGTAACTAGATTTGATTGTGAGCCGATGTGTAGGCCAGAGGATATAGATACTAACTAAACTTGAATAAGACGTACTTTTCACGCATAGATTTTTATCGGGGATTTTGGCAAATTGATATGGAAGATACGTCTAAACCACTCACGGCTTTTATAACTAAATCTGGTTGCTGTCAGTTTGCAAGGATGCCATTCGGTTTAGTTAATTCACCAGCAACGTTTAACAGACTTATGAGGAAATTGTTCAATGGAATGAATAATGTGGATAACTATGTAGATGACGCGTTAATTCATGCACATACTTGGGAGGAACATATCAGTACTGTAGAAGAACTTCTGGCTAGAATCGAAGGCAGGACTAACTATTCGCCCATCTAAATGTATGATGGGTTTTGAAACCATAGATTTCATTGGACATACTGTAGGACATGGAATTGTAACTCCTCGGGTAAACACGTTTGATAAAATTAGACAATGTTGTCCACCTTCTAATAAGAAGAAATTGAGAAGCTTCCTTGGTTTGACAGGCTGGTATCAGAAATTTATTCCCAACTTTTCGCAGATTACCTCCCCTTTGACTGATCTGAAGAAGAGTTCCCCGAGTAAGTTGCGGTGGGAGAGTAAACATCAGGAGGCCTTTGAACAGCTCAAGAGGTGTATTATCTCGTCGCCTATACTACAGACTTCTGACTTTACTCGCCCATTCGTAGTAAAGTCAGAAGTCTGTAGTATAGGCGACGAGATAATACACCTCTTGAGCTGTTCAAAGGCCTCCTGATGTTTACTCTCCCACCGCAGCTTCTCAATTTCTTCTTATTAGAAGGTGGACAACATTGTCTAATTTTATCAAACGTGTTTACCCGAGGAGTTACAATTCCATGTCCTACAGTATGTCCAATGAAATCTATGGTTTCAAAACCCATCATACATTTAGGTGGGCGAATAGTTAGTCCTGCCTTCGATTCTAGCCAGAAGTTCTTCTACAGTACTGATATGTTCCTCCCAAGTATGTGCATGAATTAACGCGTCATCTACATAGTTATCCACATTATTCATTCCATTGAACAATTTCCTCATAAGTCTGTTAAACGTTGCTGGTGAATTAACTAAACCGAATGGCATCCTTGCAAACTGACAGCAACCAGATTTAGTTATAAAAGCCGTGAGTGGTTTAGACGTATCTTCCATATCAATTTGCCAAAATCCCCGATAAAAATCTATGCGTGAAAAGTACGTCTTATTCAAGTTTAGTTAGTATCTATATCCTCTGGCCTACACATCGGCTCACAATCAAATCTAGTTACCTTGTTCAACTTCATAAATTTTGCACAGAATCTGTAACTTACATCAGGCTTTCCTACCAATACAACTGGAGCACTAATCTCAAAATCTGAATGTTCTATTATGCTTTCATTTAACATTAGTCTTACTTCTTCTTCTATTGCTTCCTGAGTGGAAAAGGGCAGTGGATATTGTCTCTCTCTAATGGGTTCATCGAGAGTTAAATGAATTTTGTGTTTCACCAAGCTAGTACAATCTGGTTTTTCAGTCATTACATCAGAATATATCTTACACAATTTCAGTCATTACATCAGAATATTTCTTACACAAGCTTGATAACTCAATTCTTTGTTCTTTTAACAAACCAGGATTGATGAGCACGTCTTCGTCTGATTCACTATCATGTACTTCTGGTATCTGTAGTAGTGCATCTTCTTCTGACACTGTACTTGGTACCACAGATACCGCTGCAACTACATCCTCACTGCGAGATTCATTTTTCTTTAACAAATTAATGTGAAACACCTTATTTTAACCATCAGCTGATTTAACCCTATAATCATAATCTGATACCTTCTCATATACTTCATAAGGAACCTTCCAGTTGGCAACAAAATAAGTACATAATCCCCTACCTCTAAACTCCTCATACGAGACTTCTTGTCATTATGATGTTTCTGCCTTACCACTGAAGTCTTTAAGTTATCATTTACAAGCTTACAGGTCCCCTCTAGCCGATTTCGAAGGTCTACTACATATTGGCAGGTGTTATGTAACTCAGGTTGCCTGTTTTCACTTGCCCACAAATATCTCAATAATCCAAGTGGTCCTTTCACTGTCCTGCCCTACAAAAGTTCAAAGGGAGAAAATCCCGTACTTGCTTGTGGTACTTCCCTAAATGCAAGTAGGACTACAGGGAGGTATCAATCCCAATCAGCTGGTCTTTCCTGGCACATCATCTTCAACATCTGTTTCATAGTACCACTGAATTTCTCATTCAGGCCGTTTGACATTGGGTGATATAGGGCTGTGAAAGACTGCTTAACACTTATGAGACGACAAACTTCGCTCATTAACTGAGATGTAAAATGTATTCCTCTATCATTAAGGATTTCTTGTGAGAAACCTACTCTAGTAAAAACATTGAGAAAGGCTTCTGCAATCCTCCCTGTCTCTACGGTATGTTTGATAAAGGAATTGCCCCAGGCCAACGTGTCGCATAATCAACCACAGTTCATACCCACCTCTTGCACTGTACTGAAGCTGGTGAAAAGGGCTCTGCTAAATTAATGGCTACCTTTTGGAAAGGAATAGGCCTAGTCATTATGGGCATCTTTCCTAGTGGTACTTTAGTGACCCTACCCTTTGGTACTGTCCTCTGACAAAGATCGCAGCTTTTGCATCATCTCTTCACATCACTACTTAGACCTGGCCCGTAAAGAGAACTTAAAATTCGATCCTCAGTTTTCTTTATTCCCAAGTGGCCTCCCGTCAATGATTCATGTGTTAAGCTCAACACCCTCTTACATCTTTCTTTAGGAACTAAGAGTTGCCTAACCTCTTCTCCATTTGGGCAAATGGTCATCCTGTACCATACTTTATTTTCTCTACCTTCACCTTCCTTTGTGCTGCTGTTTGAAGATACCTGCTGATTGAACTATCTGCCTCCTGCTCTTCAGTGCTGATGGGCTGTTCCACCACAGTGCCATTCTCTCCTCTGTCTACTTTCAAGGGCCATAGGGTTGTCTACCTCTGACGCTGCCCACGAGTTTGCACAGCTCCCGCAACTGCATAGGACGAGAGGACATCCAGGGCTATGGCATCTGAAGTTTCCACCTGACATTCTTGTGGGCCGTCAAATGCAGACATAGTTGACACTGAAGTAGTCTGTTTCACTGGCGACGAATCTTCAGTTCCCATATGGTTAACAGAGGTATCTTCCCCTGAAGGTGACTGTTAAGTATAATGGTGCTGTGTGGGGGAATTTAAAACAGGTGGTTGTGCCCCTGTTATGTTACCAACTATTAAATCGCAAACAGCATTCTCCATACATGTTGCTCCACCATCCCAGTGTAATACGGTGTCTTGATGGAGATTTTTACCACAGGACATACTCGAGCCATCTGGTCAATGAGTACACATCGTCTGCTGTCTCCTGTCATGTCTTCCGGGCGCACATTTTTTTTTCTCACAACTACACCAGTGCACCCTGTGTCCCGTAAAACTGGAACAGGTTGATCTCCCACATATCCATCACTGAGTTTGAGATTATGTCCAATTGTGCCAGCACCAATGACCAGAGGAATAACTTCACCTGAAGTAGAGTTACTGTTGGCGAGATTGATGATTGTGTCATACAAGTAGCAGCCCTCTCCTCATCTCCTAACGGTCGTGTAGTTGTCTGCATACCTCTGCCTCTTCCACCTATTGACGCTGTAGTGATACTTCTACACTTGCTTGCAATGTGTCCCGTTTTCCTACAAAGAAAACATACAACTGGCTTCCTTGGCTGGTCGTGTCTGGATGGGTTCCCTGAGCTGCTGTCGTCCGATGGAGTTAATTCAGCCAGTGCTTCCGGCTTCGATTTAGGTTTGAACCTTCTCCACATTGGTCCTCCGTGTGCTGCTAGGTATCGTTCGGTGATATCCTTCATTTCATCTAGACATTTAGGTGTTCTCTCCTTCAAAAACATACGTAACTCAGGGTGACAAAGCCTGGCAAACTGTTCCCATAAGATTATGTCCCTAAGACCATTAAAATCTTGGCTTATTTCTGCTAACTCGGTCCACGTGTCAAAATACCTGGTCATCCTAGAAGAAAATTGTATGCTCGTCTCTCCCTTTTCAGGTACAGCGTCTCGAAACTTGCTACGGTATCCCTCTTCCGTCAAGGTGTAGCGCTCCAAGATGGTCTTTCTTATGGTGTCGTAATTCTGAGCCGAATTAGGGGTCAGTGCTATGTAAGCTTGCAACGCTTTTGCAGTTAATAAGGAACTTAAATTAATGGCCCATTGGTCCCTTGGCAAATCTCTCGAAACGTTCCAGATAGCGTCAATGTCGTCTACACTCTCATCAGTGTTGGGTAATTTAGGTCGATCCACTAAACAGGATGAATCACCAACACTTGGCCCAGCCACAGTCTTATCCACTCTCAGTGTTCTCATGTAATGTTCGTGTTCTCTTTGTTTCTCATTTTCCACTCTTTGTTTCTCAAATTCCACTCTTTGTTTCTCATTTTCCACAGTGTTTGTCTCTCAAGTTCTAGTTCTTTTTCTTTTAACTTAATAGTATTTTCTAATTCTCGTTCTGCCGTTCTCTTTCTCTTTGTCTATCTTCTCTTGCGAACGCCTGCTGCTCCCTCACGAATTCTTGTAGGGCTGAACCTTCGAGTCCCAGTTCCTTACCGGCGCACACATGTTTCTCCAAAATATCCATGACTGTTGTCTTGAAGTCCCAAAATACAACTCCTAGCTGGATTCACTCGCCTCTGATCCCGGGTCTGGGCACCATAATTGTCACGGGAATATAGCGAGGCGAAGGTATAGTGGAACAAAAGACTCTGTATGTACACTCTCTTCTTTAGTAAATAAGACTTATATACACGAAACTGGGCCTGACTCGCCCGAGAACCGAAGTTAACTGTACGAGATTGAGTGAGAAGTCCCCTCCTGTCTTCTTTTTTTTTTTTTTTTTTTTTTTTTTTTTTTTTTGCCTATCGACCATTGAGGCCGAAGCCTCTGGTCATTAAGGCAAATATATATATATGTATATATATTGACATATATACATATATATACAAACATATATATATACATACATACATACATACACACATCCATGCATATGAACATACACACTTTCATGCACACGTACATATATATATAATAATTTTTATTTTATTATTTTTTTGTAGTTTTATTTTTATTATTTTTATTTATTTTTTATATTTTTAACCTTATATTACTTATAAACAAAATACCTAATTTAAAGACCCTAAAACTAACCACCTAACAGACAAATAGCTAACCTATGCTAAATCCTAAGAGACAAATAACTAGTCCTACACTAATATTCAAAAAGCCTCGACCAAGAGAACACCATCGACTGCAGATATGTAATGCCTTTTCACATTACATACCTGCACTCATCACCTGATGACTGTCAGTCGAGGCACAACCTAATATAGGGGACATCAATATATGAAAGGGAACCAGACGAGTCAGGAACATTTCCATATACGTCAGCTGTCGTCCCTAATTAGAAGAACTTAAGCAAGATAATATAATGTATTTACATAATTTAAACAAAAATTGAAGAACCTTGCCCAGCAGACTTTACCATCGACTGCAAGTGCCCAATACCTTCCTATATTGCACACTTGCACTCATCAGCTGGTGACTGTCAGGCAAGGAACTTGGTTTAATGTAGGACATCTATATTAGAAATAGATCGGTGGGAGGAGGAACTATTTAAAATATGTCAACTGTCAACCCTAATTAATATTACAATATATACATATTTACTCTTCATAAAAACCATAACCACACAGTAAAAAAGTCACATCACTCTGATCAGTCCGGTCTCTCTCAAGAAAGCCATCAATTTATCAGTCATAACAATGTCCCCATCACCCAGGATGGTGGAAAGGGTGAAGGGGACGTCTACTGCGCCGCAGTAATTCATAAGTGAAGCGCGTTCACGAATAAATCGCCGACAGCGCAGGATGATATGACTGATAGATAACACCGCATTACAGATGTCACAGTGCGGTGGGAAGCGTCTTTCCATATATGGTTTTATGTGGGTTAAAACGGTGGCATTCAGCCGTAGCCGTGCCAACACTTTTTCTTCTAGGCGACTGGGACGGTTGGCAGTGTCCCAGTCGCCCAGGTACGGCTTAAGCAAGTTGGAATATTTAGTCTGGTCCACTGACCTTGCCACAGAAGATTTATTGATTTCTTTCCGAGAGATAGACTCAACCGTAGATCACGAGGAACGTCCCAAGTCTCCTCGAGCTCCACAGCCGACTTTGCAAGTAAGTCAGCCTGCTCATTGCCGTAGATACGACAATGACCAGGCACCCAGATCAGCGTGAATGACTTGTTGCATGAATGCAACTTATTAACGATGCGGCCCTGGATCTCATGAGAGTCCGTAGTGCAAGATGCAATTGCCTGAAGGGCTGATTTTGAATCTGAAAATATGACAAATGAGTCATGTCTAGAATTGAGAGCATAGTCTATGGCTTTGTCAATAGCAAAAAGTTCTTGAAGTAAACACAGATGTATGAGTCGGCAACCGATACCTGAGGGCACATTCAGTCGACCACACACTTGCACCCACACATTCACTCGACTTGGAGCCGTCGGTGTACAATTGATGGGACCCCAAGTGACGAACAATGATGTTACGAAACAAGTGGTGGACCTCCGCCTCTCGGCGCCTTGGCCTTTGGTGCTGGGAGCCACGTAACATCGACTGTAAAGCCGGGTGGCTCCCAAGGCGCTATATTTTTAAGCACCAACTTGTCACAGTCACTGGGGTCCACATCAAGCTCCTGAGTCAGTAAGTGGAGGCGGCGGCAGTGGCCGACGCACCCCCGCAGAAAGTGGTGGTATTGACGCAGGGGGTACAGGCCACATTGCCGATATTACTTTTTCTTAATGTCCTTACGCCGTAGGACAAGGCCAGGTGGTCACGGCGAATAATGGAGGGGAGGCACATTCGCCTCCACTTCCATACGAGCCACACGGGTACACCGTACAGCTCCAAGACACATTCGCAAGCATTTATTCTGTAACACATCCAATCCTTTCAGCGTGGCATCAGATGCCGAGCCATACACCTGTGCGCCATAGTCTAGCTTCGATCGAATAAGGGACTTATACACCATTAATAAAGATTTTCTGTCGGGCATTCCCAGGTAGTAAAATTCGCTAGGTACTTGAGGACATTTAACGGTTTATCACAACGAGCAAGCAAAGTATTAACGTGAAGTTTAAAATTCATTCTACGATCAAAATGTATTCCTAAAAATTTTACAGAATTTTGAAAAGGTACCGCCTGATTATCCAAAGTTAAGCACAAATTAGGTACGTTACGATTAGTGAAAACTATAGCGGCACACTTACTGTACGTACGGAAAACTTAAATCCCCACTGCAAGGCCCATTGGTGGACAGAGTCAAGGGCTGCTTGAATCCGCCCAGCCGAAAATTGTGCATTAAAGGGAAGAGTGCCATATTGCACAATCGTCAGCGTAGAGTGAGTATTTAAGATTCCTCGGGATGGGAGCTGATGACAGAATATCATTGATCATAATACTAAATAAGGTAGGACTAAGCACACTTCCCTGCGGCACCCCGTTTTCCTGGATAAATATATCCGATGTTACGTTACGGGGCAATTTGACAGAGAAAGTTCTGTCCCTTAAGAAATTTGAAATAAAAACAGGCAAATTTCCTCTTAAACCATAAGCATAGAGTTTCGTCAGTAAAACGTGTCGCCAGGTCATGTCATAGGCTTTATGGATGTCCAAGAACACCCCTATCATGAATTCTTTATTGGCAAATGCCTCTGCAATACAATGCTTCAAATTCATTAAATGATCTAGTGAACTTCTGTATTTACGGAAGCCACATTGTTGATCATTTAACAAATTCTTCGACTCTAAAACAAAAAGAAGCCTATTGTTAACCATACGTTCCATGACCTTACATAGACAAGAAGTCAACACAATAGGACGAAATGAAGTGGGATTCATAAGACGACCAGCCTCTTTGGGTATCGGTATGACGTGCGCAAAGTGCCATGAGTTTGGGAACGTTCGAGACGCCCAAATCTCATTGTACAATGCTAACATCTTAATCAGGTTGTCCTGATTAAGATGCTGGATCATACCGTACGTGATGGTGTCTGGTCCAGGGCTGGTGTCTTTACAGGATTTAAGGGCAAGGAGCAGTTCATCTAGCGTAAACTCTTGGTTGTACGGGAGTTTACGCCTTCTGTGGCAAAGTCTAATATCTGTAGCTCAGCCGTGCGTTTATGATGTTGGAAACGCGGTCATAATTGGCTGAGCTACTTACATGAGAAAAACTCCTGCCGAGGATGTTAGCAACGTCCACGGGCTCGTCATAGATGTTATTATTTATTTGCAAGGTGGTAATGGGGAAATATGGGCCTTTATTATTTAATATTCTTATGGTGGACCAGACTTTATGTAATGGTGTTGTACGAGTCACCGTGGACACAAAGGACCGCCAGGAGTCACGTTTGGCCCTTCTTATTATTCTCCTTGCCTCAGCCCGTGCCTGTTTGTATGCAATAAAATTTTTCTCAGTGGGCTGACTATCAAAAATCCTGTATCTCCTATTGCGTTTTCTTAATGCTTGTCGGCAATCCGGCGTCCACCAATGTGCTCTATGCTTCGCATGAACTGTAGAAGTCTTGGGAATAGCAGCCTCAGCTGCGTGTAATATGGAAGTAGTTATATTTTCGACCTTAACATCTATGGTCTCCCCAGATATATCTAAATTGGCGATCCTTGAGAAGGATCCCCAATCTGCTTTCTTATAGTTAAATTTTGGAGGTGGAGTGTCCAAAATGATGTCGCGTGTATAAGAAAGACAGATGGGTAAATGATCACTTCCCAAGGAATCGTCATAAGGATCCCACTAGTAATCTTGATGTATACCAGGGAAGGCCAAAGATAAGTCAATGGCGAAAAGTTACCAGTACGATCATCTACACGAGTCGCTCTACCATCGTTCAGAAGACAGGTTGGACTGTAGTATTAGGTCGGCTACTTGCTCCCCACGACCATCGATCCTCAAGCTACCCCATTGATAGTGATGGGCGTTAAAATCGCCCAGCACTAACCTATTTCCAGGCAGATGTTCAACTAGTGAATTTAAAGCATCACTATCAATGGGGCCATGTGGGGGACAGTACAGAGAGCAAATAGACAGATACGTGTTATTAAATTTTACTCTGCACGCGACAGCTTCCAGAGTAGAATTTAGAATCACTTCCGTTTGTGGGTGTGATTTGTGTGTGTAAATGGCAACTCCGTGACCTTCATATCTTCTATACGGGTGGTAGTGTCTGAACTGTGAAGGATCAGGATGATCCTCCAGGCGCGTCTCTGTAAACAAACAACATCTGGCCTGTGTATTGAAAGCAAGATAGCTATATTATGTAACTTATTCCCAATACCTCTACAATTCCACTGCAGTATAGTGAATGCGGCGGTTTAAGATTTTCGAGGGTGGCCAGTGTGCTTAGTCTTTTTATGCCCCCAGCGACCAGGCGAGTGGCCACCGGGGGACCTATCCCGGTGCTTGTTTGTGGAGATCTCCATAGTCTCATCAATAACGAGGCTCCCAGATTCCATCGAGGGAGAGCTATTCTTTCTCTCCCTCTCCGGACCAGGAGCAGGAAGGACATGAGGACGTGACTGTTTGGTGAGGGTGGTCAAGTTAATTTTATCTGACTTGTCAGGCTTCTGTTTTGACCGCACTGCCTGCGAAGGAGCAGCGGCAGCTTGAGAGTATGAAGTGGCAATTGGGATGTCTGTCAGAGAGTTGGAACGTACAGGAGGCTTAGGCTGAGAGGTATGGCGTGGGGCATGAGGAGCGAATGTAAGGTCAGTCTGTGTTTCAACGGTGCACATCACGGGACGGGACACAACCGCCGATGCATAGGAGACATTAGGTTTGGGAGCATGCAACTCCTTCACCTTCTTCCTAGCATCGTAAAAGGAAATGCCCTCGGTTGCCTTCACTGTGCAGACCTCTTTCTCCTCCTTCCACTTGGGGCAAGCCCTCGAGGAAGTGGAGTGAGCATCCTTGCAGTGAAAGCAGCACTCCGTCTCAGATGTACAGTGTTCAGCAGAATGTCCCACATTCGCGCACCTACCACACACTGGCTGGGAAGCCCTACAAGCCTTTTCATGGTGCCCATAAATCTGGCATTTTAAGCAACGCAAGGGGTTCGGGATATATGGTCTGACGTTAAGAATTTCATATCCAATTCTGATGTTGGAAGGTAAAGCAACTTTGCCGAACGTTAGGACAACTGTGGCGGTCTTCGTCTTCCTGCCTTCCGAGAACCTAGTTATAAAACGTGCCTCTATAACATCCTGCTGTGCAAGTTCCTGTACGATCTCTTCCTCCTCCATGACCACTAGATCTCTGCAGGTGATCACACCTTTGCAGGAATTCATGGAGTGAGGGATCGTGGACTGAACATCATAACAATGGAACTTGCTCAGTTTTAGCAAATCCTTTACCTGACTTGAGTTTCTAGTTTTAACGAGAAGATCTCCACTCGCAAGTTTTTTCACTTGTTCCACCTCACCTGCACACCCGTCAATCACCTTCTTGATGATAAAGGGATTGAGGCTGGACAGGGGAGTGGGACCAACCGCGTGGATCTGTACAAACTCGGCGTTTCTATAATTGATGTCAAGACGGGTACGTGTCTGGGGCCGTTCAGTCTGGGGGTAGTCAGTCCGTGAGACAGTCGGGGTCGGTCAGGACTACCTCCCCCTGAAGGGGAGGGAGGCAGCAGTGGCGTCCGCCATAGTTACCACTTCCCCTCACGGGGGAAGTGGGAAGAGAGAGAAAAACGACCAAGGGAGAATTGCCCGGGGAACACACACCTAATCTGAGATTACCCTCTCAAACCACTCTCGGGAGGACGCGCCCGTGTGTAACTCACACCCCAGAGCGATCAGTGGGGGGTACACTCCAGAGGTGAGTAAGCAAAGGCAATCTCAGGAAACAGATATAGACACTTACTATATCTCTAAAGGGCTGGGAGGAGAATTAGTACTAGCTAACCTAACTTTATTGAAAAACGCCCTAGTGGCGGAGAAAACAAAGCTAAAGCCGGTGAGGCAACCCTGCAGCTAGAGGAGAGCCAGAGAAACACGTCTAAACTCTCCACGACCATGCATCAAAGTCCCCCTCCTGTCATTAAAGTTTCGTCTTTTATAACCACACCAGAAATTACCGAATTGGCACTTAAGAACGATGGTTACCGTTTTATATTTTATACATTAACTCAATACTTAACCAAATACATTACTTTTAACAAAACATAATGTATTACTCATAAAGTGAACACTTACATGAAAAAATATTATATATACATACGCTACATATATATACCAATCCTTCCCTGTTAAACAACCGATTAATCTAGAACAACAAATAATAACAGGAAACATGCAAGGTGCGACTTAACGATACAAACAATTCATATGAAGTATCAGCCGCCTCGTGACATTGGTACGTTATATATGCAGAGTATGGCGATGTTAGAAAGATTTGTATATAACACAAAATAGGACAGTAAGGTCTAATAAGCAAAATAAATCACTTAGGAAAAGGTGTTAGGAAGCTTCCTTGACCGACGAGAATACGGGCCAAAGAAGAGTGTAGAATATTCTCATGTCTCTTGTACTACCTTCTGAAAAAAATAATAATCTCATTACGATAAAGAATTGATCGTACGTATTCACTATTAATATTATTATTATTATTATTGCTGTTGTTATCATCATCATCATCATCATCATCATCATCATTATTATTATTAATATGCGTCCACAATGCAAGTGTGGAACGTGTCGAGCGAGCGAGGGAACAAGTCAGGCAGTGCTGAATATTGCCTCATGTGGCTCATCATCTTCCTCTGATTTCTTGACCTGAAAATACTGAAGAGAACTTATTAGATTACACCAAAAATATTCCCTCACACTTCCAAAAACCAATACTCTTCTTGTATTAACTTTAGGTCTATGGCTTGGGACTTAGCAGGTTTATAATGACTTTGTTTTTTGGTCAGTCACAAAAATTAGTTTCACTAAACCTCTCGATGCGCTCCGATTAGAATCAGAAATCAGAAATTCAGAGTTTCTTTCGTCGATTAGGGCACTGTATTAGTTTGACTCGGATTCAGTCAAAAGTTTCCAAAAAAAAAAAAAAAGCCTAACAGAAAATACTATTTGTGTTGAAAACGCAAAACCTGGTTGTTCTCAGCAATCGTCGGAAAATGCTGCTGCGCTACTCACGCAGCCTTAGGCCGTTACTTCTTGCCCAGCCGGCTGTTACGCTAATCTGCCTTAAAAAAAAAAAAAAAAAAAAAAAAAAAAAAAAAAAAGTTTCCTCCATTTACGGAAAAACTGCTGGGTATTACGGGTTGTCTATGATATGAAAATAATTGAGGATTTATGTGCGATTTCCAAATTGGTGTCTATCTTCCTTGTAAATTCAGAACTGGCTGAGACATCCAAAAAAGTTCGCTACTGTACTACAGAGTTTTCCTCCCAACCCCTGACCCCATTTCTTGCTCATGCAATAAATCTTTGTTCGGGTACATGTCAGGGGTCAAAAACAACCGGTATGACTAAATTTGGTGTTCCAGCTGGCTTCGCTCGCTCGAACAACAACAACAATAACAAAAATAATAATAATAATAATAATAATAATAATAATAATAATAATGATGATGATGATGATGATGATTATTACTATTATTATTATTATTATTATTATTATTATTATTATTATCATTATTATTGTTATTGTTGTTGCTGTTGTTTTTCAGTTAGGACGAACAGAGATGGCAAAACCTATTGATATATTTCCTTCCTCTTACGAAGGAAAAAAAAAAATGTCTATATATTTATCTATCTATAGCCAGGCGCCTTAATCCCGCAAGGGGTGGCCACAAACAAATCTCTATGTCGCCCTATCTCCTGCCATTTTGCTCCCCTCCCCCCAGCTCACACACCCCTAAGATAAATAAATAAATAAATCAAATAATATATATATATATATATATATATATATATATATATATATATATATATATATATATATATATATATATATATATATATATATGCATGGATGTGTGTGTGTGTGTGTGTGTGTGTGTGTGTATGTATGTATAAATATATATATGTTTGTATATATATGTATATACTGTATATGCCTATGTATATAAAGTACATATATATATATTTGCCTTAATGCCCTGGGGCTTCGCCCCAATGGTCGGTAGGAAAAAAAAAAAAAAAAAAAAAAAAACCAGGAGGGGACTTCTCACTCAATCTCGTCCAGTTAACTTCGGTTCTTGGGCGAGTCAGTCCTAGTTTCTTGTCTTATTTATTAAAGAAGAGAGTGTACATACAGAGTCTTTTGTTCCACTATTCCTTCGCCTCGCTATACACCCGTGACAACCAGCAATATCCAAAAATAAATCACTAAGCAACGTTGGGTCTGGTTAGTACTTGGATGGGTGACCGCCTGGGAACACCAGATGCTGTTGGCATCCCTACGTGTCAAGTGGGGTTGGTGGAGGATTAGTGCCCCTCCCTGTAAAACAATTAACTCTAAGCCCTTGGCCTCCCCATTTGGGATACATGGCGTCTGGCAATGGATGGATGGATGGAAATCACTAAGGAAGAGGTGTTAGGAAACATCTTTACCCGACGAGACACAAATCTTAGGACACATATTGTGATGAGAAATTTTTCATAATTTTTTTTACATTCACTTGGCCTGGATTTCGCCTTTTGAAGCTTAGTTGACAAAGCTCATAACAGGAAACAAATGTTCCTTCTGTATATCATTTCCAAAACACTTTTTCGTGACTAGCATCACATTCTAATGCACGGAAGCAACTCAGTATTGAAGGTTAAGAGAAGGTAATTTTTTGGCCAAGTTAGAAAGTGGTATAGCAATCTCGGTTCTGGTCTCTCTCTCTCTCTCTCTCTCTCTCTTTTTCTCTCCATTGTGCACAGTACTTTATCATGGTGTATTTATCATTTCAACCTCCCTATGTATTATTAATTTCATTTTTGTGACTCTAAAGCGATGTTATATACCCACGAAGACCCAATTGTATGATGCCAGCTAGAAAACCTCCCACAGTTTACAGGGGAGAGGGAGGGAGTGAGTGTGGGCGTGGAGAGGCAGTTTAGATGGTCAAAACAAAGGATTTTAAGATGAACGTGACACTGAGGAGAATAAGCTACCTTGTCCTTACCATAAGACACACACACATCTACACTTACCCACAGCACCTACACCCACACCAACTCTGACACACCCACACCCACACTACCACATTAACCCCACGCCTACCCTCACTCACTTCCTATCCCCCCACACTTTTCCTCATCCACACCCACACTCACACCCACATCCACATCCATCCACATTCCCACACTACCCACACATCCACAACAGATTAAGAGCTCTTGGTTTTACCGCCCTGGATGGAAGACAGATAAACATACTCGTATTTGCAACAATACCTATACTATCTTCTATTGCAACAGCAATAAAGCACACAGCTCTCAATGGAAATGCATTTGGGTGTAGAATTTTTGGTGTAACAGCAAGTGAGAATACACTTCTCTGTAGAATATTAATAAAGCCTAACAGTAATAATGTGAAGGAGAGGGAGGCACAAGGATGTTTGGAGTCGAGGTTATTAATGGTGACTCTAATTAAACTGTGAAGAAATGGTTGCTGTTTGAATAATCAGATCAAATGCACATGCAAACTTATATGCGCATAAACTTAGGAGAGTTCGTAAGTACTGTCCCTGAAGAGAAGAGAAGGGAAAAAGAGGAATGGAGAGCGGGAAGAGAATTGGTAGAAAAGGGTAGGAGAGAAAAAGACAGTAGAAGGTATAAAGAGGTGAGAAAAGGGTGGGTAGGATAGTGGCAACAATTGTATAGCCTGCCTCATCTGAACGCAAACCCGGCATACTACAGGTTGAGACTGTCCTTCTTTTGCAGTCGACCATCTTTCTGTCAGGGGATAGGGAGGGTGCTGAGAGACGTTTACACAATAATACAACGGAGCCGCCCCGCTATATCGGTGCCACCGCGAGAGGGCGTCACTCTCAAGCACCGTTGGTAGGACAGAGCAGTAAAACAAATGATAGGGGAACATGTTAGCTTATTCAGTTCTATTACATTTTTCTTAGTTAATTCTTGCCACCACCAGACGATTTTGTGCAGCTATGTGATGACGTCATATAGTGAAGGGGATCATGAAGTATATATCCAATCCCTCCAGTTCGAGAAACATTGTCTGGCGTTAATAAGAATAAGAGGAAACAAAACTCATTGACTGGGGAGGTTAAGGAAAGAGTGGGGCTATTTCAATGGTTCTGCCTCCTTGGCACTGGTCTCACGATCGGGTGACGTTCTGGAATAGGGTTGGGCCCCATTGACTCTCACTGAGTTTGTTGGATAGACCCTCGCAAAGTAACACCTGTCCTCAACGATCAAGTAACCTAATACACATCAAACCACTGTTTACTATCATTGTGTTCTGTTTAATCGTCTGTTACTTGTATTTTTCCTATCTTCCTCCAAACTCCCTTTCACATTTACAGGGACTCCGAGAAACGAGAGACGAATAAAGAGGACAAGATGGAGGGAGGGTGGAAGCATGACGGGAAAGAAAAGAAGGAAAGGAATGCGGAGGAAAGGGGAATGCAGAGGGTGTGACTGAACTGCCAAAATGGGGGGATAACAGAAAAAAATATTACAGGTAGAAATTAAAAAGAAAAAGGGACGTTGGGAAAGCGGGACGGGAAGAAGAAGGTGTTAGAAAAATGACAGTAGAGGGTAAGGAGTGGACGGAAAAGGGTTGATAGGATGGAGTAACAAAGCAGAAGAGCTAAAACATGGGATAGGGTAGAGAAGGAAACAGTTGGAAAGGAAAGGAAGGAGAAGGAATGAGGAGGGATAGAAAAGAGTATGGGGGAGAAAAAGATGGGCCTATTAGAAAGGGGAGGTAGGAGAGCTATGGACAAGCAAAAATGGAATGGGAGAGAAAGGAAAGAATAGCAGGAAACTGAGATAGAAGAGTTAGGGTGGGTTGAGAGTAAGAGAACACGCGGTGAAGTGCGACATACGGTCGTATTCTCAGTAGTTTACATCTTGTAACACTTATTCCCTCGCGATTTATTCTGCATATTGCACTTCAGTATTTTATGTTACTGATACAAACTATGCCGATGTTTCAAAGATATAAATAACATGCAAGGGAATTTTGGGGTGTATAATGAAAACTAAATCGTTCGGTAAAAGGTATCACGCAGTCTCCAGTGCCACTTGGGATATGAACATGATCACTTAAACTTTGAGGACCTCACGCTATACACGAAACACTGATTTAAAATGAGAATAATATCATCAGGATGAAAAGGGACACAAATCTATATGGCATTGTGTGTGTGTGTGTGTGTGTGTGTGTGTGTGTGTGTGTGTGTGTGTGTGTGTGTGTGTGTGTGTGTGTGTGTGTGTGTGTGTGTGTGTGTGTGTGTGTCATTTATATTTACAGGCATTGATATTTTATCGTAATAGCTTTTAGATGATGAAAAAAAAAAAAATCAGTATGATTGCAAGATTCTGTTCAAGGTACATTAGTTCTGGAAATTATTCGTTTCTCTGCCGGCAACCTCATAATCCAGTTTTAGTCGCAACTGTTAATTCGTGCCACAGGATCTCAATGTGGAAGTTATAGTATTCATAGCAGTGTGGTTTTATTCTCTATTCACTGACCCTGAAACAGGAGAAAGTAAGACTCACCCGCAAAAGTTTAGTTTAGCCTTTACCTTGAGGTGAGATACAGATTATTTCTTTCGTACCACAAATTCTGTCTTGGTAATTTATTCCTATTATTATCTTTATTTTCAACCACTTATTCATGCCGTTCTTTTTCTCATTGTACGCTTCTTGACCCAAACATTTATCTTCGGCTCGCCTGATTTTACTTTCTGCATTCAACGCTCTGTTTCGGTGAAACACTTTCATTCATAGTAGTCCGAACCTTCTTCGCTATATTTACCTACTCCATCTTCCCTTATTTCAATTCTTACCATATCCCCTTATATTTCCCCTCTCACACCGATGCCTCTCTTTTTACCTGCCATTTCTGCTCATTTTCCTTTCTTGTTTCTCTCCTCCTTCATTTATGCTCTGCCGCTTGGACAAAAGGGAATGATGGGTGAGAGTGAGTTTTAAAAGTTGTCATATTCAAAACATAGCCTCAGGGAAATAATCCCTAAAAGATGTATAGGTTTACTAGTCTATTATCTATTATTATTATTATTATTTTTTATTTTTTTTACAAATTTTTGTTCCCTACTTCTGCTCCTCCACTTTCCTCCTCTCCTGCTGCCATCTGCTTTACAACTTTCCATTTACTCTCTTACTTTTGGTTCTTTTCCCCCTCCTTCACATTTTTTATTTTTCTTCAAGACCCTGCTACATCGCCTCCTTTCCATTAGTCTACTCCCATCATTCATCTGCTTCCATTGCTTGTACTGCTTCAGCTAGAGTCTTTGACATTGTTTGCAAATCTTTTTCACTAATTTTTATTCTCCGTCCTGTGGCTGTATACTGTACGTTCCGCCTTGTTCCTTTTCCCTTCTTCTGCTCTGTAATATTAATTCCTCCACACTCTATGCTTTTGCTTGTCCCCTTCTCACCTCCTACCATTCCTTCCAATTCCTTCCACCTTTCTCCCACTCTTGCCTTCGAATTCCTCCGCCATCACTCTTTCCTCTCTTTTTCGGGTATCTTATCTTCATTTCCCCTGTTTTTGACTCTTCCTTCTTCCTTTTCTCCTTCACCCTTCTCATCTTTCTTCACCCCTCTCCTTTGTTTTTCTTCACTCCCCACCCTAACGACCTCATCACTTTATATACATATATATATATATATATATATATATATATATATATATATATATATATATACATATAGATATATATAGATATATATATATATATAGATATAGCCCGACGCCCTAATCCAGCAAAGGGTGGCCGCAGACAAAACGCCTCCAAGGCGCTCTGTCATCCACCAGTTGACTACCCTCCCCCCCCCCCACCTCCCCTCCCTCATATACCTCTCAACTCCATCCCTCCACCTCATCCTCGGTCTACCTCTCCCTCTCCCTCCCTCCACCTCACCTACATACACCCTCTTAGTCAGTCTTTCATTCTCCATACTCTTCACATGTTCAAACCACCTCAGTGTATTTCTCCTAATCTTCTCAACTATATCCACATCCACCCCACTAGAGGAGTTACTGAAGGCTATTATCTAACTCTCCAGTTCAGAGGAGTCTCTCATACTGAACAAAATCATCTGGAGACAACAAGAATAAAATACCGTGACAATGATGTCTCCAGGCTGAAGGAGCCAACTTGTGCTGTAGCAGCCATGAGTTTATATGCAGCATGTAGTAGTTTTCATTATCCATTACATCCACAGAGATCAACAGTTCCATATTATGCTCTATGAAGGCAACACAGTACCTCAGCTAAGGCCATTTGATTTTGTATCCTTAAACTCATATCACAAAAGGGAAAGCGAGTCTCTAGTGCTTGACTGCCATTTGTGGAATGCCTATGTTTATTAGATTTGCTCAGCCTGCATTCTACAATACCATATGTAGTGCAGTCAGAACCAATAAGGAGAGGACAGCATTTTCTGTCTTCATCACAGGCTTTAGCAATAAAATAATAATAACCTCATCATCATTATTCTGACTTACCCCCACCATAAGATAGTGTGAGGTAAGTCAGAATAATGATGATGAGGATATATATATATATATATATATATATATATATATATATATATATATATATATATATATATATATATATATATAAATATATATATATATACTGTATGTAGAGAGTGAGAGCAGTGTGAGTATAAGTGGTTGGGGAATGGCTGGGAGAAGAAGAGATGAGAGGAGGGAGGAAGAGATCAGTAGGTCGGAAGTAGTGGAAGCGATGAAGAAGATTAAGCTGGGAAAGGCCCCAGGAATTGATGGAGTGTGTGGTGAAATGCTTAGGTATTAGTATGGGGGTGAGATTGTTGTGGAGTGGATATGGAAGTTGTGTAGATTGGCTTGGGAAGAGGGAAGGGTTCCAGAGGACTGGAAATCAGGTATAATTGTTCCTCTGTACAAAGGAAAAGGGGAGAGAGAAGTATGTGGTAACCATAGGGGTATTTGCCTTCTTAGTGTGACTGGTAAAATATATGGTAGAATACTCATTGATAGGGTTAGGCATATGACAGAGGAGCTAGTTGGAGAAGAACAAGTGGGATATAGGAAGGGAAAAAGGTGTGTAGATCAGATATTTATTCTAAGATGTTTAGTGGAGAAGTATCTAGAGAAGGGAAGGAAAGTGTATGCTGCCTTCATGGACTTGGAGAAAGCTTATGACAGAATAGATAGGCAAGGTATGTGGAAGGTATTAAGAATATATGGAGTGGAGGGGAAATTGTTGAGTGCTGTGAAGAGTATGTACGAGGGAGCTAGGGCTACGGTGCGAGTGGATGGTGAGCTGAGTGAGTTCTTTGATCTCAATGTGGGACTGAAACAGGGGTGTGTGATGTCTCCATGGCTGTTTAATATATATATGGATGGGGTTGTAAAGGAGGTGCAAGGTAGGGCAGTGGATGTTGGGGGTGGCCCTAATGAATGAGGGTGAGATTTGGAAGCTTCCGGTGTTGCTGTTTGCTGATGATACAGTATTGTTGAGTGAAGATGAATGGGAGTTGCAAGGTCTGGTGAATGAATTTGGGACAGTGTGTAGGAGGAGGAATCTGAAAGTTAATGTAAACAAAAGTAAAGTTTTGGTGTTTGAGAGGAATGAAGTCACAGAGTGTGCAGTGAGGTTGGATGGTGAGGATATGGAGAATGTGAGTGCATTCAAGTACTTGGGTAGTGTGATGAGTAAGGATGGAACTTTGGGGGATGACGTACGTGAAAGGGTACAGCAGGGAAGAAAGGTTGTTGGTACACTGAAAGCAGTGATGAGAAATAGGGAGGTGAGTATGGAAGTTAAGAAGTCACTGCATGATGGTATTGTGATCCCTACCCTGACGTATGGAAGCGAGGCGTGGACCTTGCAAGAGGGGAACAAGTCAAGAGTGAGAGCAGTGGAAATGAGTTACTTGAGAGGAGAATGTGGAGTGACGTGGAGGGACAGGTTGACGAATGAAGAAGTGAAGGAACGTTGTGGGGTAGATGTGGATGTGGTTGAAAAGATTAGGAGAAATACACTGAGGTGGTTTGGACATGTGGAGAGAATGGAGAATGAAAGACTGACCAAGAGGGTGTATGTAGGTGAGGTGGAGGGAGGGAGAGGGAGGGGTAGACCGAGGATGAGGTGGAGGGATGGAGTTGAGAGGTATATGAGGGAGGGGGGGGTGATTTGGGGGGAGGGGAGTCAAATGGTGGGTGACAGAGTGACTTGGAGGCGTTTTGTCTGCGGCCACCCTTTGCGGGATTAGGGCGTCGGGCTATAGATAGATAGATAGATAGATGTATCATCATCAGCCATTACATGTCCACTGCTGAACAAAGACCTCCCCCAACCTTCTCCACGAATTCCTTGACTAAGCCAATCTTTGCCACGCGTTCCCTGCAAATTTCTCTATCTCATCCCTCCACTTCCTGTCTGGGCTTTTTCTGCTACGCTTACAATCTCCTGGTGTCCAGTCAGTCAGCCTCTTGCTCCATCGGTTATTCCTTATTCTTGCTACATGGCCTGCCCACTTCCATTTCTGTTCTTTTATAACTTCTATATTATCTTTGACTTTAGTCAGCTCTATCACCAAAGTTGATCTTTTCCTGTCTCTTAAAGATATTCCCAACACTGACCATTCCATTGCTCTCTGAGAACGAATTAGTTTATTTTCCATCGATTTTGTCAGTTACCAAGTCTCACAACCATACGTCATATATATATATATATATATATATATATATATATATATATATATATATATATATATATATATATATATATATATATATATATATATATATATGAACAGAGGAAGGAAAAAAATAATAAAAAGAAATGTCCATACACCACATTACATGTGTCCTCCACGCGTAAAAAAATCTGTAACATTCTGACTTATGGTTGAAGTTTGGGAGGAAACTATACTCAGGAAGCGAGTTTAAAATAGAAGCAGTTCAGGGAATAACAGAAATCTGATAGACAGAGGTTCTGCAATATGACAGTGTAACAGTCCAGTCATGACTGTTACCAGATGCTCATGTATCACGAGGGAAGACGTGTAGAAGTGGCACAATGGATGCAGCTTTGTCTGAGCATTTGCCAGTAAAGTACAGTATCTAAAATAATGCAAGGGAGGCAACAGTTCTTTCATTTGTAATTGCAGAGTTAAGAATAATGCTTACAGTTTTCTGAATTTTACCAATTGTTTTAATGCAACCTCTCATCATCCACTTCACAAGGGTAAGCAATAGTGCAGCTGAGGGCAGACAAGACTCTTGTAAATTATAGCTATCTGCTCGTCAGTGCAAAAGTTACGGATTCTGTCTAATAATCCAAGTTTCTTTGAAGCGGTTTTAGCATGTGGCCTAACATGAGTCCAGCTGAGGGTACTGTTAAGTGAACCACCGAGAATGTCATTACTTTTAGAGATAGGAATATTAGTATCACTAAAGGCAATATAGGAATTAGGCAATATCTGTTTAATACTCAATTGCATATATCTGGTTTTCCTAGCATTAGATGAGTGTTATTTTGTCCCCATTAAGTGATCTTAGATAAGTCTTGATTTATGGAGATTGCTTTACCAAGTTGCGTGTTAAAGGTATTAAATTTTGTGAAATGGGTGATTAAATGTGAAGGAACTGTGAAGTGTTCAGTTACCTTCTCATAATAGAATGGAA
Organism: Coenobita brevimanus; assembly: GCF_032717465.1. Classification (NCBI taxonomy): domain Eukaryota; kingdom Metazoa; phylum Arthropoda; class Malacostraca; order Decapoda; family Coenobitidae; genus Coenobita; species Coenobita brevimanus. Next base: position 9,966,937 of record NC_137012.1, read on the forward strand.
TTATTGGTGACCCGGCCTCCACTATAGGTGTAGGAAATCTTCAAACGAACGAACGAACGGGTGACAGGTAAGAGATCATTAATATGAATTAAAAGCAGGGTTGGAGCCAGTACTGACCTTTGTTGTACACGGGCATTAAGAGAGTGAAAATTGGAATATACATCATCTACTAGTATCTTTATCTTTCTGTCTCTGAGATATGAGGATATCGGAGGCACAATAGACAGGCCATCGCAAAGGAGTTTGGATAACGTGGAACTGTGCCACAGTCTATCAAAAGTTTTATAAATACAAAGGGTTACTGCATTGGTTTCTCCATGTTCATCAGTTGACTGATGCATGGTAGGGGTCAAGAGACTGATTACAAATGCGGATCTTTAGTAACGAAAACCATAATGTCTGTCACTAATTAAGGGATGGCTTCAAGATGTTTAAAATTGTACGTATTAAAGACAATCTCAAATACTTTCCCAGAGCAGATTATGATGACTATTGGTCTGTAATCAGAGGGGTTAGAGGAACTTCCTTTCTTCGAAATTATGGGGAATATTGGCTTCCTTCCATCAATTAGGGTATTCAAAAGTACGTATACTTAGTCTGAATAATTCAAGTAGAACAGGAGTAAGTTCTAGGAACCACTTTTTCAAAACGATTGGAGGTTTCCCATCTTGACCTGGAGCTTTGCTGGTAGGTAAATTGTCTAGGATGTGTTTTCGTACCTCTTTAGTATCTTTGGTGGAGCAGTTTTGGGAGAGTCAAGTTCTAGTCCAGGGACGTTCTGACCGACTTCCTCTAAGGTAGACTTTCTGGCAAATGTGCTGACAGGAATGCTCGCTTTTCCATGTGGGTCATTTATAGTGTTTCCGTTTGAAGGTTTTAGTGGGGGAATGGGCGATAACTTGTTAAAGTTATTATTAAAAGACAGAGTTGACCAGAATTTTCTATTGTCATTAGGATTATTTAATAGTTTGGATGCATTGCTTTAACGAAAGTTTGATTTAGGGAGATTTATTACTGCCTTTGCGTGTATTCTGGCAATTTTAAATTGACTAAGGGATTCAGATGTTCTTAATTTTAAATAAATGTTATATGCTAAGGAATTTGGGGTCGTTGCTCGGGCACAGTAATGCTGTCACACTAATTTAGGGAGTCCGATCCTTTAGTAAATTGATGACGGGTTATGAACAACTCCATACCATGAAGAGAGAACCTGTATTTTTACACAGGAAAAATCATCAGAGAAATTACCAATATGCCGGGAATCAAACCCGGGACTCTCAGGTGAGAGCCAGGCAGCATACCACTACACCACGATCAGGTAAAAGCTAACTTACGTTGTCACAATCTTGTAACCAACGTCCCTCCGCCCCCCACTGTGGGACTGAAAAAATACAGGTTCTCTCTTCATTCTGACTTGCCGTAAGTGCTTGGGATAGATTAAAAGCATCTACTTGCCCGAGTGCCAGGGGGTTAACTCACCCTCTTCAGGCCCACAGTGGGGGGCGGAGGGACGTTGGTTACAAGATTGTGACAACGAGAGTTAACTTTGACCTGGTCATGGTGTAGTGGTATGCTGCCTGGCTCTCACCTGAGAGTCCCGGGTTCGATTCCCGGCATATTGGTAATTTCTCTTGTATCAAGTTATTAATCGGTCTCCTTCTCCAGTCCATCAGCAGATCAACGTAATGATGACTCGTGCTGCGACAACCTAACCACCCCATTAACTGCCAGTATTTTCCCCCCAGGTGGAGTGTTTCTGTTTTTATCACCTCTGCACCTCTTATGAAATTCTACCTTTCTCCAGCCTTTTCTTTCCTTGTCTTTGCTATCCTCCCTTCTCCCTTTCCCTTTTTCCTCCCTCAATCTATCTCTGTGTAATAATTTTTCACTATCGCCACTATAGCCACCTCTCTATTAGTCTACCTGTCTGGACGCCCAAGCACTGTCATTGTCTCCTTTTCAATCTTAACCTGAGTTCACCTGCAGACACCAAATTGCACAATCTTCCTCTGCTTATTCCAGTGTGTGCGTTATGTCCTGGTAAAATTTGCATTTACTCATTTTTTAAGGTTCTTCTCATTTCACACTATGCATTATCATATGCAGTCCAGGTTAAGCTAATACCATTCATATTTTTATGCAATCGGCTTTAAAGCCGAAACTCAAGGTGTGGAGGTAATGATCTTTGCTGATTGTTGGCAGGCTAAGTCTCTTTAATCAACTTCGTGAAGGTGGTAGCAAAATGTGTGCAAAATTTTATGGAATAATACCCAGATTTATTAGTAGATACTACGTGGCTGCCTTAGTATCGTCTGGAAACAGGGTTAGCACACCGTACTGTAGTATAGTGCTTTGTAGGTGAGGATGTCCACCATCCCCTCACTTCATGTAACACTGCTTGCAACTCAGCCTACAGTGAGTGACAAGACGAACGGTAATCTTATTTCCATACACCATTTACTGCTCTGTGTTGTAAAAGTGCAATCAACAATGGGTTCGCCCAGCACTGCTTGATAATTGTTTGTTTTGAATTTGACAGTGTTAATGTAGTATCCTGTGGCAGTGGATGTAGAATTTTTTTTTGTCCCACAGGACTATGTATAACTGGGATGACAACCTATGTCCTGCCTACAGACATTATTTACTACTCAAGCGGCTCATGTGGCTGCAAAGAGGCGCTGCCGAGGTGGGACAATGGCACACATTTTAGTTGGCATAAGTAGGGGTACCCTATGTTCATGCATACAGACATTGTCTGGGAACCTGGATGGCCACTGTACCTGTGGCAGACCACTGGGGTTCCATTTTAACCACTGGCCACTCTTCCTGTGGCAGAAGACCCCCGGGGTTCCATTTTAACCACTGAATCTTTGTTCCTCCTTGGGCTCATTTCCACAGGGACATATTTCCGATGGACCTATTCCTACCGTGGACATATTTCCCCACCGCCCACGAACCCAGTAACCCTGCTCACTCACCCCATGTGCCCTTCCCATCCCATGAATTCGTTCACCCATCCAACCCGTTGTAGCTAATAATAATTCAATATTAGAAGTAATAAACTCTACGGCAATTGGCTCCCGTGTTTCCACCATGTTGACTTTCTTATTTTAAAAGTTCTGATCTTGGCCATCAGAGGTGCCACTTGAACAACTGTAAAATAAACATGTAAAATCGTCGTTAAAAAGTTACACCAGTTAGAATTGTTCAGATAGCTCTTATGGAGACCCCTCTATTTCTATACAGGGCAAGAATACAGACATTCCCTTTTATATAACAGAATTTACGGACTAGTGCTTGTCCGGAAAAAAAAAAAAAAAAAAAAACGCGGGACAAAGTAATATCCTTCCATAATGGGTTGTTTGCAATACCTTTATCATTGTTTACATACAGGTATTGAGTCCACAGTGACTAATTCTAACCAAAAAGTCGGAAAAAAAATGATATTCTCATAATTTCGCATGTCGCGATTTCCAGCAATTCCGCATCGTCGTGTCGCTCATGATCATTTTTTATTTTTTCTGACACTCCATGGGCCTACCCTGACCTAAAGCAAAAAAAAATAGGTCAATATCTATTACCGTTCTAGTGAAAGTAACGAGCAAACCCACAGATGCACACACACATAACAGACTTCGAAACACCTCATCCTTGACGACATAATTTTCATATTCCACGTTTTTGTTATAATCCTGCACGTCACCTAAGTTAACTGTACTGATAATAGAGATATATCAATAACATAACCGAAACTATAAAGGCGGTGCACAAGTATGTATAGCATTTTGCTAAGAAAAACTTATCAAAGTGTCCTCTGCTACTTAGAATAAAATCGCAAGAACTGAGTTCAAGGTGGCAGCGGAAACTTTGTAGCAGCTCTTCCACGGCGATTTGTGCCCTCTTGTATATAGGTACCGGAGGCAAGCCATAGCAATACCAGAAATAAATACCATACATACAATGTAAAGGAGCAATATACTCGTACATAACGAATCGCAAAGAAAAATTTGCTACAAAATCTCCTTTGTCACTGGAAGATGATTCTTTTTTTTTTTTTCTCTCTCTTTTTTTTTACTGCAACCATTACGCATACTTACCTTTAACCCCTTGAGTGTGTCAACATAATCACACCCACTCTTTCGAAACTACAGCATGTGTACCAACCCTTTCGAAACTACAGCAGGTGTTACGATTTGAAGTGTGTGTGTGTGTGTGTGTGTGTGTGTGTGTGTGTGTGTGTGTGTGTGTGTGTGTGTGTGTGTGTGTGTGTGTGTGTGTGTGTGTGTGTTAGTAAAATAGCTCAATCACTTTTTACCCTATTTTTACCAGACATGGTGGAAGGATTGAGGGCTAGACAAAGAGTAAACTTTTTTTTTTTTTCAGTAAGAGGTCACAAGGCTAGGTCAAAGTCTGACGTAGCAAAATCATCCTTAATAATTTGTATTCATTTTGAACCAAGCATCCCGGAAGGGTTGGGGATAAGGCAAGAAGGAAAAGATCAAAATCTGAGGCAATTATTCAACATCAAGTTCAAAGGACAAGGTCAATGTTTGGCCCATATGTCCCGCTTGTGTGTTTGTTAGCAAAATAACTCAGTCGATTTTGATTCGATAAAAAAAATTGATGGAAATGTGGAGGGTCAGCCAAGAAATATACATACTATTTTTTTTTTTATGACAATATGTCAAAGATCTTGGGCACAGGACAATGTCATGTTACATAAATTTTATCCAGTTTATACCAAGCTCTGTGGAACGGTTAAGAAGATGATAAAAATAAAAGCTTTTGAATATTAAAACACTCAAGGGCCAGGATTTCAGGATTAGGTCAGCTCAAGCAGTTTCGATCTGGTTTGAACCAAACTCCGTGAAACTGTTATGGACCAGGAGAGAACAAACATATCCAGCTTTGAAAACAACCAGCCGAACGTCAAGGTTACAGCCAAGGTCAAAGCTCTCCTCATGTGCCCGTGTGTGCACAAAACAACAAAAACAGTTTTGATATGATTTGGATCAAACTTGGTAGTAAGGTTGAGGAACACCCAAGAAGATGACCAATTGTTTTTGAGATCTTAAACAGGTGTTATACTCTACTGAGTAATTTTTGTGGAATAGGTCGAATCAAAACAAGGTTAAATAAATTCGATTTTGTGAGCAATCAGTCACAGGTCATGGTCACAGGGGAAATTCAAAGATTAATATCGCTGGGCAGGATCTGTTCAACCAGTTCTGATCCTCCCTCAACCAAAGCCGGTGGGAGGGGGTAAAGGTTTGAAAAGGATAAAGTAATTTGTTTTCAAGAGTTATCTGTTGAAGGTCAGGGTCCCGGGCCAAATTTAAATATTCGACCCTAGACGAGTGGTGGGTTTGAATGTTGCACTCTGTCAGTGTTCGTTCTTCCTCTTCTTCTTCTTCTTCTTTTTTTTTTTTACCACGTGATTGTTTTCTTTCGCGCTACGAGCCGTAGTGTAGGCGGCATAGGAAATGTTGGAGCACTATATTCTCATCGATTTATGAAGCATACGAGTATTTCACATAAGTAATCCCTTGTGCGATTTTTATATCGACATAGTTTGCATCTATTAAATACTAGAGGCGTAATGTGCAGAACGAATCGCCAAGAAAAAGTGCCACGAAATCCCAAAGCCATTTAGGAAACGACTCATTCTGTCCTTTTTTTTCTCTCTCTCTCTCGCCGTAGATAATCTAGTTGTCATACACTGTACCAAGGAATGTCCCATTATTTTTCGTCCGGACCTCTTTGCCTCACTAGTCTTCATTGCCTCATTGTTCTTTTGTTCTATGTCCCTCAAACATTGTCTTATTAAATCTACGGTCTGTGACTCTCATCGTATTACATTTTATTTTGTCCTACTGCTACAATAATAAGTCATACGCTCCCACGGTGAGATGCGAGGTACCTGTATTTATTTTCCTTCCACCCGGAGTCTTCGTTACAGCTATTTAATTGTTTATAGTCAGTAACTTCGGTGTCCAGCTCTATATTCTTTCCTCCAACAATTACATACCAATACTTCTAGGTTAGCGGCTGTGTCTAAATCTTTACATGGTCTTCTCATGCGCCATACTATGAACTGGAATAAGGATTCCTGGGTCTTGAGTGGGGGCTGACTGAGTGGGTGTGACCCATTTGACTGGGCATTCCTTTACCAGTAACGTGCGCTTTGTGAGCGTGTAAGGAGCAAGTGAACGTTTGTACATATGCCTACCGCCATAATTTCATCTTGGTGTAAACTTTCAACATTTCTGGTGAGGGAGTTGAGCGATAACAGAAGAATAGTTGAGCCAAATTTTTACTGTTTCGCCTCTCTCTCTCTCTCTCTCTCTCTCTCTCTCTCTCTCTCTCTCTCTCTCTCTCTCTCATGTACACACACACACACACACACACACACACACACACACACACACACACACACACGTGTGAAAGTGAAAAACAACCCATACCTGGCATGTTATTTCATTGTGCTTTAAATCGATTTCACAGTGAAGCATGTCCACTGAAGCCCTCGGTACATTCCCTTGGAAAGATGGGGGTCCAAGAGATTTCTTTGGTCTCATGAGTAAATATATAGCTAAAAACAAAATTTACTGAATGTATATACTACCTGTGAAAGAATCTCTTCTCTGTCTCACATGATAGAAAAGTTAATAGCCTCTGAAAACCATCGCGGTGGGGCGGTGTCATATCGGGCCCGGCTGGATCGTGTCGGGTCGCTCATTTCTCAGCTGAACATAAACATCCCTTGGCTACACTTGCTCGCTTCGCTCGCTCGTAACCAGGTTTTTCTTTGCTCTCTGGACCCTACCTTGTCTATCATTGTGTGGGAAGAGATGTCGCGATGATGATGATGATGATGATGATGATGATGGGGAGGAGGAGGAGGAGAAGGAGGAGAATACAGTAGCTTCAGCCCAACCTGGAACCTCTTCAGGCGTAAAGAGAAACGGCACATTTGCATGTAAGTAACTGTTAATCTCGGGATTCGATTTAGTTTGGTTGTCACAAGACCTTTGGGCTAAGTCTCTTTACCTCAGCTTGTTGGTACCTAAACTGGAACAGGGACCTGGGTTGGTAAAGAGAGGGTTGCGTTTTGTGGACTGTGGGAATGTGTTGACCATTCCCTTGGTCAGTTACGCTTTGTGAACCCGTCCTTGAACTCCAACAACTCAAACACACATCCTACCTCCCGGTGCTCCCTTCAAGGTAAAGTCATACTGGTGGAGGCATAAGGGTAGGATGGATAAAAAAAAAAAAAAAAACATAATGAAGCCTACGATAATGCTACCAGACAGTGTTATGGTGTATATTTGGTTATTTGACAGTTGTGGACTGACTTTAGCTTGTGAGCGTTCACCCGACAATTTTAGTGACTGTTAGTGTGACTCCAGCCAATGTCAAGAGTGTCCCACAAATATGAGGTCAGTAACAAACTGGCCGAGCCAACAAGTGGCCCACTCTTCCATTAATTTCGGTCCTCCCTTCTTACCTCATCTTCATTCAGCGCGGCTACCCCCCGTCCCCCTCAGTATCACTCCGCCTTCACCTGAACCTTGTTCACGTTTCACTCTTTTTATAATCCCACTTGCTCTCTCTCCTCCTCTCCACCCAAACCTCTAATCCACTTCATCCACACACACACACACACACACACACACACACACACAACTCAGGGATCACACTGTCCCTCCACCCTCGTGATATATGAACCTGGATTAGTATAATCTCTTCCTCTCCACAAAACCCGTATGAACGTCGCACTATTCTCTCTCTCTCTCTCTCCGCCTTCCAGTAACTTTTCAAATAATTTCGTTCTGCATCGTAATCTTCCCCACCCTTTTTTCAGTCTTTCGTACACATTTTCAGCATCCACTTCTATTATTGTTTTGCCTCGTTCAGCACAGACTTCCAGCTTATTCCTGCATTCCTTTTCTTCTGTTTATCTCAGCCATTCGTTTTCTCTTTCAAATCTTCACACACATACTTCAACACAATCATACACCGTTCCTTATTTCCCGTCGTTTTATTTTTTAAGTATTTCTTCCACTCACACCACTCTACTGTACACTCGCTGTCTCGATAGTCCCTCTTTCCCTCACGGTGTCCTCCTCATTTCTCATTGTATTCCTCATAGGATATCAAGCCTTTTTTTCTACGTGTCTGCCTCTCGCAACTTTTTCTCTCCCGCAGCTTCCCTCTTGCCCGTCCAGTTTCCTCGTTTCCCATTGTCTGTTTCACAGGATTTAACTGCCTTCCTTCTACAGCTGTCTCTTCTCGTTCACGTCCTGCATCGTCCACATTTTCACCCGGAGTCTCTCTAATCTCTATTCTTCTCCCAGAAGAGACTGGCTAATGATTTAAAGAGATGAGAACGCGGTATTTGGGTAGATGAGCTGGGGGATACTGGTAGCACGAGGGGAGAGTACCTCAGCAGTATTAGTAGGAGAGAGAGAGAGAGAGAGAGAGAGAGAGAATGCAGGGCTAAATTATAACGTTACGAGAAGACCCACAGTAAATCTAGCAGGGTGCTGGAGAATTACTGACGTGGAAAATAGAATGCTTTTTTTTCGGTGAAGGACAGCATTAGTCTCTGAGGAACTTGGTAATGGAACTGAGGGTCAGGGTGATTGTTGGCCTGTGGTGTAGTCGGGCTGGTAAAATATTTGGCTGGGAGGAAAAACTGGCCTGAAAGTTGGTCCTTGGTGAGATGCTGACCCCAGATGAGAAGTGAACCCGGTGAATAATTTAGGAAAGCCTCACCGATACTCTCTCTCTCTCTCTCTCTCTCTCTCTCTCTCTCTCTCTCTCTCTCTCTCTCTCTTTCTCAGCTTACTATCTTGAAACCTTCTCATTATCTTCAGTTCTAGGCCAGGAGCTTATTGCAGGTTCAGTCTAACTTAAAGGCTTCTCCTTACCATGGTTTTAGACTTGAATGTCCAGTGACGAAATACAGTCAAGTCATTAGAGTCTGGTGCCAAGAAAACTCTCAGCAATACAAGGCGCTGCTTCACTGTACAATTTCTCATTAATTTGATCTAAAATTTCCATCTGTCTCTCTTCCATGCTGGGATGTAACAAGATATTACCGCAAGACCTTAGTGCTAGTAACGAAGAAATGATATGGGAATTATGTTGAGCCGAAGCATTGTCTTACTCTGTCACTGAGCTAAGCGAAATGAGTCGCAAAAAGAGGAAATTCTAGTTCAAGTCAAAGTGAAGAACGTAAAACAAAGTAATATGAATTCCTTATACAAGGTCTCTCTCTCTCTCTCTCTCTCTCTCTCTCTCTCTCTCTCTCTCTCTTTCACAGAGATCAAAGATAGATCAATATCATCTATTATACTGTTACATCTCACACAAAAAATCTTAAGTATGAGAAAAATAATGTAAGCGTCTTTGGTCCGCTGGAATATATATATATATATATATATATATATATATATATATATATATATATATATATATATATATATATATATATATATATATATATATATATACCAGCTGGGGTTCCCGGCGTTTCCGGGCCAAAGGGCGAATACTTCAGTACTCTACTGTATGTTTTAGTTCAATTTTTCTTTCTACACCAGAAAGACCATGTACCTCTTATGCTTTTGAAGAGAGATTATAAGAGGTCCAGGAACTTTCTATTTCAGCTTTCGCGAACTAACGCACAGTAGTTGTGCGCACTTCTTGGCTATTACCGGTGGCCTCAAATGACCTTCGACTGGTGACCTTCAAATGACCTCGGAGGTCAACCTCACAGCCTATGTCCGAACTGGAAGTAATGTGAGTCTCCAAGCCAAATTTTGGGCTGCAGGGATACCGGCGTTGCCTGGGCCAAAAAGGCGAACAGTGTTCCTGAGACCTCAAATGACCCAGATCTTAATTTTGACCCCCATAACCATCCTTGGGCCTCCCTGGTTCAGAATATATATGGGTCTGCAGGTCTCTGGCCCTTGGTTTGGGCGTGATTAATGAACAAACAAACATTGCGACTCATTTATCTATCTATCTATCTATCTATCTATATGGGTATTGTTACGGAACAGAGAAAGATAATGTACACTTTAAGTGAGAATACTAAAAATCACTACTGTCCCGTAAAGTTCCAGGTTCAAAACAAAAGAGTTAGGTAAAATTACAAGTTAAAGTTTAATGCACAAACTAACAACAAAACGTTCAGGACTCATAAGGATAATGTAATGGCAAAAACAATTAAATATGGTTAACTGCAAATAGCCTCTATTAACACGAAATTAGCAGGAGTAAATATATCTAAGTCAGCCCTGATAAAATGAAAATACACTGGACAATGCTCAGTTAATGCAAGATAAATTATCACATACAAAATATTATCAAAAATGACTGACTAAAAGAACATTTACATGAATTACAAAACCTCACCAGGCCTACAAATTAACGCCCTACGCTACACAGTACAAGGAAAAATGCAATAACAGTTATACTCAAATTACACAGCTGCTAGATGGTTGGAGACTTCCTGAGCACTCAATAATAACTGTACAGGGGAGGACAGAGATGTGAACAAAATGAGGAGCAGATCTAAGTGGCAATGATGCAGAGACTGAGCTCATTATATAGGGGCCGGCAGAGCTTGATACAACTTGTAAGAAGGACGCGCAAATGAAGCCATGGGGACAAAGAGCTGAAAATCCTGCTCTGAACAACAGAAAGGACGACTTACTCTACTATAACGGTAGAAGGGGGGAACTGAAGCAGAACACGCTCGTGATCAAACATGCAGCATACTATGCGTTAAAAGTACACAAAGGATGATGAAATCATAGGCTATGTAACACCTCCCCACAAAGAAAAAAGAAATTTACAAAGGAAATTTCTTATTACTCTAAAACAATCTGTATATGGCATTACAGAACATGCAAAAGTCTTTCCTAATGTTACAAAACATGAGATCTCCCTAGCACGTTCAGTCATAGGTACTTGCCAGTATCCCTTTAACAAATCAAACTTACTTATGTACCTAGCCTTTCCCATCTTGTCTATGCAATCTTCCACACGAGGGAGAGGGTAAGTGTCTGTTTTGGTTATCTGATTAACACGTCTGTAGTCAATGCAAAGCCGCTGTGATCCACCTGGCTTAGGGACTAGAGTGACAGGAGAACTCCACTCGCTCTGACAGGGCTCAATCATCTTGTGGTCCAACAGGTAGCCAAGTTCCTTCTGGATGAGAGGAACTTTCACTGGGTTCACACGGTAAGGAGGCAATTTAATTGGCTTTGCGTCTCCAACATCGACATCATGCATCAACACAGTGGTTCTTCCTGGAGTGGCACGGAACACTTGCGGGTACTCCTGCAGTAATGCCGAAAACTCCTGCCTTTCCTCGGGAGGTAGATGAGAAAGCTTAGTCTGGAGATCATTCATGATATCAGGATTCTTCCCCAAACTATCACTCAGGCTCATACTGCATGGGAGAGCTTCACTTGCAGACTCGGGTGGAACAGCTACAGTGCAGACTGGATTATTTTCGTCCCGCCTGTGATATAACTTTAGCATGTTGATGTGACAAAGTTGCTTGTTCTTTCTACGATCTGGTGTGGCGATGACATAGTTGACATCACTGAGTTTCTTCTCCACGAAATAAGGACCGCTAAACTTGGCTTGAAGAGGTTGCCCACGAACTGGTAGCAGAATCAAAACCTGATCTCCTGGCTGAAAGTGGCGTAACCTGGACTTCTTATCATACCAAGTCTTCATCTTCTCCTGAGCAGCTCCTAAATTCTCTCTCGCCAGCTGTAAAGCAGTGGACAGCCGTTCTTTGAACTTCATCACATACTCCAGCAGGTTGACGTCATCTTCCTCCGACAGCCAGCATTCCTTGAGTAACTTAAGGGGTCCTCTTACTTCATGGCCAAACAGTAGTTCAAAAGGTGAGAAGCCCAGTGATTCATTTGGAGATTCTCTTGCAGCAAATACAACGAATGGAAGACCTTTATCCCAGTCTTTCCGATGTTCCAAACAGTATTTCTTGAGCATCGATTTGAGTGTTTGATGATATCTCTCCAACGCTCCTTGGGTCTGGGGATGGTAAGCTGAAGACGTGATCTGGGTGATGCCCAACTCTTTCAGAGACTGCTTGAAAACATTTGACATGAAATTACTTCCCCGGTCTGACTGTACCTCCTTGGGCAGACCAAACTTTGTGAAGAACCCTAGCATTTCCTTAACCACGTTCTTTGCTGAGATATTTCTAAGTGGAATGGCTTCAGGATAACGAGTAGCCATATCAATCAGGGTCAACACATAAGAAAATCCTGAAGAAGTCTTAGGAAGAGGGCCCACAATATCCACCAACACACGGGTGAAAGGCGCCTCAAAAGGAGGAATGGGAACTAGAGGTGCAACCTTTTCGGTCTGATTACACTTCCCCACAACTTGACAGGTGTGACAAGACTTACAATACCAGGAAAAATCCCTGAAGATACCTGGCCAGTAGAAGTGTTTCAAAATGCGTGCCACAGTCTTTCTAACTCCAAGGTGTCCTGCCAAACTGGAATCATGAGCCACTCTAATGATATCCTGCCTACAAACACGAGGGATGACAACTTGATGTACAACCTCCCATTCACAGTCGGCTGATGCTGTTGGGGGTCTCCACTTCCTCATAAGTACTCCTGACTTTATATAATAACAAGTAGAAGCACCGGCTGACTCTTCTTCAGTGTAAGCAGAGTTAGCTAGACCTTTCAACTCAGGGTCAGCAACCTGCAACTCAACCAACTCTTGACGAGACAAATTATCAACACTACGGAGTACTGCCTCATCTGGTGAGTGGTCCAAATTAGCAAGAAAAGTGTCAGCTAGGATAACATCATCATCATCATTATCCTCTAAATCACCAGTAACTTTAGACTTAGCCCTAGTGACAGCACATGCAGGGAACACATCAGGGACATCACAATCTTGGGTCGCAGCCACTGGCTCACTAGACAACTGAGGAGCTGGACACACTTGACTTCCATCAATATCATTTCCAAGTAAGAAAGTTACACCTGACATTGGCAGTGTCTCAACCAACCCAACCATAACAGAACCATTAACAAAACCAGACTCTAAATTCACTCTGCACAGAGGGACAGAGAAGTAATTATTCCTTACACCTTGTAAGATTACAGTATCATCAGAGGAATTAACATTAGAGCCTAGAACACTGGTCAGCATAAGGGATTGGCAAGCACCTGTATCACGATATATTTTAACTGATTTCCTGTCATTACTGTCCAGAGGACTGACAAAACCATCAGACAGGAAATTAGCACATGAACTCTTAAGAGTGTCACCCACGTTACTGCTCAAAAGAGGAGCTCCATCATGAGAATTTAAGTTACCCCTCAAAGCAGGGTCAGTTAACTCAGTTAAAGAATTCTGGGAACTCTCAAGAGTGGACACTAGACCAATTGACTGAATATTTAAAGACTCCTTTTTGTTCACATCACGCTGTCTCCTGAAACATTTCTCCGTAGTATGACCAAGCTTACTACAATAAGTACATTTACTTTTCTGAAATCTAGAGGTGAAGCTGGTATTTACTTCCTGAGAAACATCATCTTTATTCTCTTTCCTGTTACCTGTACTCTGAGTAGAGGCAACGTACTTACTATCAGCTTTCCCTTTTTCTTTAGAATATCTCTTGTGAGTGAGAGCATATTCATCAGCTAAAACTGCAGCATCAGACAAATTATCTATTCTTCTCTCATCAAGATATAGGCTTACATCTTTATAAATACACCTCTTGAAGTCCTCCAAGAAAATCATCTGTTTAAATTTACGAAAATCAGAATCCACATTCTTAGAATTTAACCACTACTCTAACAGATCTTTGATTTTTGCATACTCAACATGGGATTGCTTATCTTGCTTATAAGTTGTCCTAAATTTTACTCTATAAGCTTCAGGAACAAGCTCATAGGCCTTACGAATCAAGCTCTTAACTACATCATAATTATCAGATTGATCCTGAGGCAAAGATGCATAAGTTACTTGAGCTTTACCGGTGAGAACAGTTTGAAGGAGTACTGGCCAATACTCCTTGGGCCAACTAAAACCTGTAGCTACCCTCTCAAACAACTGAAAATACTTTGTTAAATCAGATTCATTAAAAGGAGGGACAAGTTTAACATTTTTAGCCACATCAAAATCATCAGAGCTAGATGATCCAGTTCCACCTTGTTTCATGCGATACTCATGGTCTGCCTGAATCCTGGCAAGTTCAATTTGTGCCTTAGCCTGTACCTGTGCCTCTTGAATACGAGCATTTGCCTCCTTAACACAAGCCTCCTTAGCCTGAGACTCAGCCTCCTTAGCACGTGCTTGAAATTCAGCTTCCTTCACACGAGCCTCCTGCAGGGCTAGCTGTAACTTAGCTAATTCAATCTGCGTTTGCTCATTTGGAGGAGTTACATTAAACAACCTTTCATTAATCATGTCAACAATTTGATCTTTAGAATGATGAGAGCGAACAGCAATTCCCAATTGTTGAGCAACAAGCTTAAGTTCATTCTTTGTTCTGTTTTCTATATCACACACTGCACATTTGACAAAAAATCTTTGGCTTCATCAAGTGTAGAAATAGTAGACATCATGAATAAATCAGTCACAAAATATCAAGCAATATCCTTATGATAATATCCTGAATATCCTGATGAGAGGTCGCCAAATTTATGTTACGGAACAGAGAAAGATAATGTACACTTTAAGTGAGAATACTAAAAATCACTACTATCCCGTAAAGTTCCAGGTTCAAAACAAAAGAGTTAGGTAAAATTACAAGTTAAAGTTTAATGCACAAACTAACAACAAAACATTCAGGACTCATAAGGATAATGTAATGGCAAAAACAATTAAATATGGTTAACTGCAAATAGCCTCTATTAACACGAAATTAGCAGGAGTAAATATATCTAAGTCAGCCCTGATAAAATGAAAATACACTGGACAATGCTCAGTTAATGCAAGATAAATTATCACATACAAAATATTATCAAAAATGACTGACTAAAAGAACCTTTACATGAATTACAAAACCTCACCAGGCCTACAAATTAACGCCCTACGCTACACAGTACAAGGAAAAATGCAATAACAGTTATACTCAAACTACACAGCTGCTAGATGGTTGGAGACTTCCTGAGCACTCAATAATAACTGTACAGGGGAGGACAGAGATGTGAACAAAATGAGGAGCAGATCTAAGTGGCGATGATGCAGAGACTGAGCTCATTATATAGGGGCCGGCAGAGCTTGATACAACTTGTAAGAAGGACGCGCAAATGAAGCCATGGGGACAAAGAGCTGAAAATCCTGCTCTGAACAACAGAAAGGACGACTTACTCTACTATAACGGTAGAAGGGGGGAACTGAAGCAGAACACGCTCGTGATCAAACATGCAGCATACTGTGCGTTAAAAGTACACAAAGGATGATGAAATCATAGGCTATGTAACAGTATATATATACTCCTATGAAGACAGGCATTGGTCGTTCTTTTGTGATACCTGACTCTCCTTGGAATTGGAGACTTCATAGCATCTCCTCCTCGGTGAATTATTTTTCAGGTCGCAGCCTAGTATCCTCTCATGCGTGAGTGCCCGGAGCAACCTATGTCCATGCCGAATAGATTTCTGTATAATCAGCATATATCTATATCTATCTATCTGTCTATCTATCTATCTGTCCATCTATCTCTATCTGTATATCTACAGTATCTCTCTCTCTCTCTCTCCCTCTCTCTCTCTCTCTCTCTCTCTCTCTCTCTCTATATATATATATATATATATATCATTTCATCTCATCAGCCGTTTGAATGTCCACTGCAGGACCGGCCTATCCCGATCGAAGTGGGGTCGAAACAGCCAATGTATCTCTACCAAGTGGCTTATGCTGTCTGGTAGAGATTATATGCAGGGTGAGAAGTGCTTGTAAGTGTAACTGTAGTGTTGTAGTGGCTTTGGATGTGTGTGTAGTCTATGAACCAAGTGTAATCGGTCCGCACAAGCAGACTGGGTACAAGCATAGTATGCGACATTGGTTCAACCACAGCACCTGTTATGTCCGCCAAGCAGTACGTGGCCTTAAGAATGCTCCCAAAGATTATTACCCTGGCTGGGCACGAACCCTCGTTCTTCATTGTACGAAAACGCACACTTTACCACTGTACCACAGAGGCTCCTTATATATATATATATATATATATATATATATATATATATATATATATTCGACGTGGACCAGTATAAGGGGCCCACACGTTTCACGTGTGGAACCTGAAGGCCCGACGGCGCTCTTATCACTCCTCTTATTATACCAACTCCCAAAAGTTAAAAAAAAACACATTTGCAAATCAAACTGTCTCCTATACATAGTAGAAACCTACTTAGTACTTAGAAAATTTCAAGAGAAAATAAAATTTTTCAAAGATTCACTTCATGGTTAATGGTTTGTTGATGGTCAGATAGTACACATTGATGCTGTACCACCTTAACACATCACAAACAATATTTATCTTTGCTCTGATCAGTCAAAAGGTGGTTAAATGCCTTAAAACGTATAGCTCGATTAGTATCAATGAAGATGATGGCCACTGTTGGAACATTCGCATTTGACACACACAACCTCTCTACGTCCATTTTTCGCTATGGGCAAACACTGATTTTATTCATTATTACGACCTTGTTTGACCTTCAGTGTCAAATCTAATGATGTCCACCCCACCATTTTCTGGGGCGAGGAACATTTTTTGTTTTATACCTTGTCCTCGAATTTTGTCTCCTTCTTGGACTTTTAAGAAAATCGTGTTTTGAAATGGCTTTTTTATTTTTTTTATTTATTTTTCCTTGAAGGACAAAGTAATACATCCATTGATAAGATTGGTTGCACATTAGGGGTGGTCTATAGAGTGACTTTTGTACCTAGAATGCCTCATTCTACAGTATAGTTTTATCGCATGTTCCCAGATTTAATGTTGGCTTTTCTCCACCATTACCTAACGTCACGCCGACCAGCCTCCAAATATACAAATTGAATCAGGAAGGAAGATTGAACCGAAGCCTCTTCAGCCAACAAGAAATAGGATCATCATTATTACATCATCGTCATCATCCTGTTTCCTCTATAATCAATGTGGTAGGTTGAATCCAGAATCATAAGATACAAAAGTAAAGTTACCATCAGAAACAGATGAACCTCTTAAGTATGTTTACCTATTCATGTTTCATTCTTACAACCATTATGCTTTTATTGTGTGACGAGGTTAATGAAGGTTATATCTCACTTTTCAAGGTTGAATTACCTCTCAAAGCCTACATAAAATAGTTTAGATGCAGAAAGAAAGTCGTCCTTGCACTGAAGGAGTCAAGGTAAATGAGAGAGAGAAAAAAAAATAGACAATAACATATCATTCTTTTAGTCCAGCTCTCCTCATATATATTTTTTTCTCTTGCTCTATATTTCAGAAAATCTTGAAGTTACAAAACCTCAACGCCTCTATATTATCCTCTCTGCACTTCTTCGAAACAAGGATCAACTTTTAGTGTAAGTCTATTGTTACATCTCAGCACAGAAGATGAAGATATGGCATGTTTACGGCATGTTAAAATTAAATGAGTTTACACCAAAACAACAACAAAAATAAGACAGCAAAAACCTAGCAAGGATTCACCACCTCTGATACATCATCCGGCTATTAAATTATGCACACTGTTAAAAACAAAGAAAATTCAACAAAAATACGTCTCTCTCTCACACACAATATATATATATATATATATATATATATATATATATATATATATCAGCCGTTTGAGTGTCCACTGCAGGACCGGCCTATCCCGACCGGAGTGGGGACGATACAGCCAATGTATCTCTACCAAGTGGCTTAGGCCGCCTGGCAGATTGTATGTAGGGTGAGAAGTGCTTGTAAATGTAATTGTAGTGTTGTAGTGGCTTTGGATGTGTGTGTAGTCTGTGAACCAAGTGTAATCCGGCAAGCCGACTGGGTGCAAGCATACTTTAAAGTATGCGACACTGGTTCAGCCACAGCACCCCATATGTCCTCCAAGCAGTACGTGGCCAGAAGAACCTCCCAAAGTTTATTACCCTGGCAGGGCGCGAACCCTCGTTCTTCAGTGTACGAAAATGCACACTTTACCACTGTACCACAGAGGCTCCACACACACACACACACACATATATATATATATATATATATATATATATATATATGTGTGTGTGTGTGTGTGTGTGTGTGTGTGTGTATACATGTATATGTATGTGTATATGCATGTATGTATATCTATCTATCTATCTATCTATCTATCTATCTATATCTATATATATATATATATATATATATATATATATATATATATATATATATATATATATATACAGGGTGTCACGCGACGTATGACAAAAACTTACACCAATGATCTATCATGCAATTCTGAGCATATTTTGTTCTATTACATATACACTCTGCGACCCCAGTTCAGTACCCAGCATTCGGATATTTTAAGTGTAATAGTTTCGTGGCTGGCATGTGCCACTGGGTGAGAACTTTGCAGAGCGACGGGAGACGAGTATTATTAGCTTATACTGTACTGTACATAAAAATTCCATATCCTATCAAGTACAAACGAGTTTTAAGAAGAAACTTTACGTAGTCTATTGATTCTCTAACATCGTCATGCATTCCTGCAATTCTTTTGCAAATATCGACCGTAAATTGGGGATTAAATTCAAGTTTTATTGCATGCGAGAGAGTAGGGAGGGAGGAGAAGGGCTGGCGTGTTGTGCCAGTTATGTAATGTTTAGGTTGTAGGATATTGCTGCCAGCATTATCATAACACCCAAAGCTCATTCAGTGGAAAAACATTATTGTAATGAGTGACTAGCATCGCTTTAAGTCAGGAATAATTTTATTATTCAGTAAAATTTTTCTGCTGCAAGTAAATATGGCACCATTCCTTTCATATGATGTTGACATGAGAACAGTGACACAGGATTGCCAATGTAATGACTATGCAGCTAGACCTATTTTTTGCTTCTACCTAGTGGCACTATATAACATCTGGCAACATGATATCTAGCTACATTCTGGATATTTTTGCCATTTTTAGGTGATATGCTAGAGATTTAATCGTACTTTCTAGCTATGTTTTGCAGTGTTTACTATCTAGCGACATTCTAGCAAGTTTTCAGGACTAAACTAACGAGATTGATTATAAGGACTTGGCATCCCGGCATCCACTTTCATTTGAATGGGAAAATTTGCAGGCGAGGCACACACTTCAAATACTGTTCTCCGCGTTCAGCTGTTTACTGGGTTCAGCTCCACTTGTTCATGAAAAAGCATGCCACGTACAATACGTACAGCAATGAAGAATATGCAGATATCGTCTATTTTTATGGATTCTGCGATGGTACTGCCAGTGTTGCAGAGGAATATAGGTGGAGATACCCAATCGCGCCACGTTTCCTTGCAGCGGAATAGTTGTTATAAATAATATTCTTCCTGACTTAAAGTAAGGTTAATCTCCCTTTACAATAACGTTTTTCCACTGAATGAGCTGTGGGTGTTATGATAATGTTGGCAGCAATATCCTACAACCTAAACATTACATAACTGGCAACAACACACCAGCCCCTCTCCTCCCTCCCTACACTCTCGCAAGCCATAAAATTTGATTTTAATCTTCAATTTACAGTCGATTTGTGCAAAAGAATTGCAGGAATGCATGACGATGTTAAAGAATCAATAGACTATGTAAAGTTTCTTCTTAAAACTCGTTTGTACTTGATAGGATATGGGATTTTTATGTACAGTACAGTATAAGCTAATAATACTCGTCTCCCGTCGCCATGCAAAGCTCTCACCCAGTGGCACATGCCAGCCACGAAACTATTACACTTAAATAGCCGAATGTTGGGTTCTGAACTGGGGTCGCAGAGAGTATATGTTATAAAACAAAATATGCTCAGAATTGCATGACAGATCATTGGTGTAAGTTTTTGTCAAACGTCGCATTACATCCTGTATATATATATATATATATATATATATATATATATATATATATATATATATATATATATATATATATATAATCAGCCATTTGAGTGTCCACTGCAGGACTGGCCTATCCCAGCCGAGGCTGGAAAGATACAGCCAATGTATCTCTACCAAGTGGCTTAAGGTGGCATCACACTAGACCAAAAATGGCTAACATGCGAGCCACTTTTGCGAGCCAAAACAGCTAGCAGAGTCGAGTGTCCGTCACACGTGTGTTTTTGCGAGCCGAAACGGCTAACAGTGTCGTCTGCCTTGGCGCCTCGGTCAGTTGTAAACAAACCACCACGGAGTACCCACTCCCTTTTCCTCAGTTTCTGCAACTGCCTAACGTACTTTAGCAACTCCAGAGCCACCAAGCAGTCTATTAGAGTTTTCCTTGCCACAGGATCCATATCAAAATCTGATTTCTACTTGTTGTTTGAAGACAAAACAGACAGCCTCTGAGGCTCGTCACCCGAGTGTCCGAATATTTATTTCATGCTACAAGAAAAAAATAAAAGTGAATAAAACCACAAGAATTAAATTGCATATACGTAACAATTTTAGTTAAAGTTTCCTTCTGTGAATAACAAAATATTTTCTCACCAGTTACAAAATTAATATATGCTCATATGAGTTCTAATCCCACCAACAAGCTGTGAGCGAGAATTGTTATCCATTTTGCCTCGCAAGAGAAATCTCACTCACCGTGAGTCACTTTGGCTAGCAGGTCGCAAAACTGGCTCCCACGTTAGCCACTTTTGGTCTAGTGTGACGCCGCCTTTAGGCTGTCTGGTAGAGACTGTAGCCTATGTAGGGTGAGAAGTGCTTGTAAGTGTATTGTAGTGTTGGAGTGGCTTTGGATGTGTGTGTAGTCTGTGAACCAAGTGTAATCGGCCCGCGCAAGCCGACTGGGTGCAAGCATACTTTATAGTATGCGACATTGGTTCAACCACAGCACCCCTGATGTCCCCCAGTGCAGTGCGTGGCCAGAAGAATGCTCCCAAAGTTTATTATCCTTGCCGGGCACGAACCCTCGTTCTTCAGTGTACGAAAAAGTACATTTTACCACTGAGGCTCATATATATATATATATACCACCAACACGGTCAAGTGCACCCACAGGGGAAATCATATCACACCTCTCGCATACCATAGAGTCAAGGTTGTTGCCCAGCCCGCATACCAGAGGGGATCAGGTCGTTTACTGCAAAGGTGCACCCAGCACCCGTGACCTGCCTGTCAGATATAGATACAGACAGGGGAAAATATAGGCTCAGTCGCCCGCCACTGTTTTGCTCCGTAAGGCATATCATGTGCCTCGTAACCCTATTCTAGTCTTCACCCATCCATCCATCATCCAACCTTACGATGACCCATGAGAAGCGTAGGAGCCCGGCGCTAGGCAAGTTGGTCCTGACATTTAGGTAATTATTTGTTTGCTATTGTTAGAAATTATAGGACTCCTTGTTCTTGAATCAGATTTTTCGTGTAATAGTTTACATAATTTTGACGTTCTTTGGTAATTGCAAAGTATCTGTGCATTTATCTGTAAATCTGGTTTATCTGAAAGTCTTGAGAGTGGCGTTATGTGTGCTCGGCTTTTAGGTAGTTTATTACTGTGATGCAGCGTACTTGTACAGTAAGTACAGAATTGCCTTCATTTTTATGTTAAGTTTCACAATTCATCATGTTACTCGAATTTCCACATTTATCCTTGTGTAATTATTTCAGTTCCAGATGTGGCTGTGATATTTGCACCCATGATGTTTCTGTGTAGAAGAAATGTTTAATAAAATGAACAACTTTGGAGAGTTGTTTTTTCTCACTCTCATGAAGCTTAATAGTGAGAAGATTGGAAAATATTAAGAAGATTAATAGCTTAATGTTGTCATATTCAATTCCACTTGCATTAATGAAAATCTGCTCCCAGCATTCACAAATATATATATATATATATATATATATATATATATATATATATATATATATATATATATATATATATACAGAGAGAGAGAGAGAGAGAGAGAGAGAGAGAAATAGATAGATAGAGATAGAGAGATAGATATAGATATGATTGTGTATATATTGAACACACTGATATATTGGCCATTCATACTGTATTTGAAGAAAAATAAAGTTACCAAGAGAGAGACGTATCTCAAAGAAACACTCCTCTTCCCTCAGGTGTAACTGAAGGAAACAGTATCATGAACATTACAGAGTTTTCCCGGAGGAACAAATCAAGCGGAGTGAATATTAATCACTTCACTACGATGATGTATTGTATTCTTGCTGCCCCCACATGATTTTATTCAGCGTGAAGGTGGAGGGGATACTTTGGAAATGCAGGGGATACATACAGTCGAGTTGCCTAATCCGCGGCAATATGGTTCTGGACCACTGGCGTGCTGTAGAAATTCTGTGGTTTATAAAGAACACAGCTTATGGGAAAAATTACGTATGGTTCTGGTCTATCGGCCAGGTTGCCACATATCACCATACCCACACCCAACAAGTCACCAGCGAACACTAGCACACACGCAGATAATTATTCATTGCATATATTACTGGGAATAAAGAATATTAAACATTAAATAAACAATATTAACGGGTCTTACCTGACTCCGACCAGACGAAAATGCTTAAGTGGAAGAGGCGAGGGTGGGGGATCCGAGGCTAGAGCAAACTAGGGCCTCTCAGCATGAGGCGAGTGTGGTGGTGCCTCATGCTGCCGCTGCCTCAGCCCTGCTTCATCCTCCTCAGTCTCCCTCAGGAACCCTTCAAAGTCCACTGGAGAGATAACTGAAGTGGTGCCAGACCACAACCGATCTTCGTTCGGTTGTGGTCTGGCATCGTATCACGCTGGAAGGGCAAGTAAGGGGGAAGGAAAAAAAGGGGGGGAGGGGCAAGCAGTCCTCAAAAACAGCGCTCGTGGCCACTCTCGCAGTGGGTGTGCAAGAATAAACTATGGAGGGAAGTGGTGTGCACACTTGCCGGCAGGGAAGGGTTATGAATGGGTTGTCATTGCTTGTCCTGCTTGCCTGTGAATGGCCGATGGCCGCGGTTTGCGGCGCAGACGCGCGCCTTGGAAATCTCAACAGAAATGCATCACTTTGGCGCCGAAAGTCCCCCCTTTTAGCATATAACAGTGGTTTCTGCTACTTTCGGTTCTGAGCGGGAACCATGCCGTGGACTAGAAAACTGTGGCTTTCAAACATGCGTTTTATGCAACTCGACTGTATAACTTTCAGTAATAGCGGCCTTTCCAAATGTGAATAAAATCGTCTAAGTTAGAAAAAGTTAAAATCTCCTTGGGTTGATGGGATTGAAAAATGTACCAGGCTGAAGACTGATAGTCTTAAGGAATAAAGGACACTTATTTTTGTTCCAAGGTGTCCAGTATCAGAGATAAAATTACAGGTATATGAACAATATTGGTATTCGTAAAACCCTCAAATCTACTGGCCTTCATCGCGTCTCTCTCTCTCTCTCTCTCTCTCTCTCTCTCTCTCTCTCTCCGTCACTCTTTCCTTTTTTCATATCCATCTTCCTTTAATCACTTGCAGTTGTCAGAGCCTTTTGTGGTCTCCCTCATTCTCTCCCTTATTTACTCACTGCCTCTCTCAGTTTCACATTCCCTTTCACACCTTAACATCCCTTCTCTCACACATTATCATCCTGATACCCATCCTCATTCTCATGGCCATCATCTTCCTAACCCTTTTCCTTCTAATACGTTAGGATGGGAAGGTTTTAGAGGTGGAAATGGTAGAGCAGCAGAGCTGGAGATCTACATAACATTACACCGAGTGCCATGAGTAACACATCCACTCACTTACTGACCCAAACATGTCAGTCGATCTTTTTGTTGGTCATCGATGACCTGTACCCAATTCTCATACCACAAATAGTTTCGCTTGACATGTATACAGTAAATACTGTCTTTTCATCTCGTTCCTTCCTCCTCATCTGTGTCACCAGCGGTTAAACATGAACTTCATATATTCATACTCTCGGCTTCCTATGGCTTACTTTCTGCTGCCTAACTAAAGTCGTTTGGCACTAATTGGTACAGAGTACTGCTGTTGTCCCGACCATGGAAGGGTTAATGATACCAACACTGATCATCTCAGATTCATATGAGTCACTCTAAAGTGAATAAAATCACCAGCTTTCAGCTCACATAAAGTTCACTATACAAACTCAGTATAACTCCTGTCCTTTTCCCCTTACGCCTTCTCCCTAGTCTCCGCCAACCAACAGCTAAACATGGTCCTCGTACAGTATATGCTAATTCTCGACTATAAGAAAGCCGGACATTCCTTGCCTCCCATGGTCGCTAACACACACACACACACACACACACACACACACAACACAAGAGAAAGGAAGGGCCCCTTGCTTATCGATGGTGCATCTCGATCCTGCATTGTGTGAGTCAGCGGGTGAGGGGGATAGTGGGAGGGGGAAGTAGGGAGGGATCGGAAGGCGGTTAAAGAGGAAGGGAGGGGTAGGGGAGACAGGGAAGGAAGGAGGGATTAAAGAATGGGCTAAGTGAACAGGAATGGAATAAAGATGAAGGATGAGAAAGTAATGAGAAATGGGTTGGTGATCAGGGATGTGGGAAGGATGATGAGTCAGGGAAGGAAGGAAGGGAAGAGAGGGACGGGAGGAGAGGTTAATGAAAGGTGAATGCAGGAGAGAGAGAGAGAGAAGGAATGAGGGAGGGATTTGGGGTGAAGGGAAAAGAGGAGAGATGGGAGAGAGAATGGGGAAGGGAAGAGAGAGAGGAAGGGAGAGATGAAAGAGTAGAAGAGGTAGGACAGGTGGGAGATGTGTAGGTACAAAGGAGAACAAAAAAAAAAGCAAACAACAACAGACCTATTGGTCATTTCTTGGCTGTTTGTTACAGGCAAGGTTATACCCTACGTGACAATTCTTCCTGTCGAAGACAAGAATAGGAAAGCAGGAAGTAAATGAGAGGATGGAGGAGGGACAGGGAAATAGGGAGCGGGATAGATGGGAAAAACAAAGAAAAGGGATTAGGGATAATGACAAAAAAGAGAATGGGAAGAAGGATGTGGAGGAGAGGAAGGAGGGAGGTATAACAGGAGATCGAAAGGAAAAGGAACGTACGATAGAGGGAAGTGAGGGAGGATGGAGGAGAAAGAATGAAAGAGAGAGATTAGGGATAAGGACTGATAAAGGAACAGAGAGAATGATGCATTAGGGGAAGGACTAGAGTTGGAGGAAATTAGTAAAAGAAGGACAGTAGAAATGATGAGAATAGGAAAGACAACAAGGACTGCAGGAAGGGATTTAAGATAAGAAACAAGGGAACATGGCGAGAGAGAGAGAGAGAGAGAGAGAGAGAGAGAGAGAGAGAGAGAGAGAGAGAGAGAGAGAGAGAGAGAAAGAGAGAGAGAATGTGGTCAAGAAGAAAGGGTGAAAAGAGAGAGGGTAAGGTGTAAGGAACTTGGAAAAGGAAGGAGTGAGGGGGGAAAAATTAAGGGAATATAATAAGAAGGGAATGGAAGGTTAAACTGTAACGGTAGGAAAGGTGAGGGAGAAGGATGGAGGGAGGCTATGTGTGGGAGAAGGCGTGAGACTGAGAGCGATGGAAGAAAGGTTATGTAAGGGCAGAGGGTGGGAGAGTGCTAGGGTTGGAAGGGAGAATATGTAAGAGAAAAGGAAGGGAGGGTGGAAGGGATAGAGAGAGACTATGTGAAGGGAGAAGGAGGGAGAGTGAGAGGGAGGGAGCTGAGACTACTGTATGTGAAGGGACAGGAAGGAAGGGTGAAACGGGTGGGAGTGAGAATACGTGAGGTGAGAGGGAGGAAGAAAACGAGGGGAGGGGCTAGATGAGAAAGAGGCGAAGGACAAAGGGAGGATTATACACGTATATGTAATAGAGAGAGAGAGAGAGAGAGAGAGAGAGTGGGGGGGAGGGGGGAGGGAAGAAGGGAAAAGGAAAGGAGAGAAGAAGTAAACCGAGAGTGATACAGAGAAGTAGAGAAGGTGGGAAAGGCAAAGAGAGCTCGTGACAAGGAATGGTAGTAGCATGAGGTGACAGTGATATTTTGTATGTACTGTAGTAGTAGTAGTAGTTGTAGTAGTAGTAGTAGTAGTAGAAGTAGTAGTAGTAGTAGTAGTAATAATAATAATAATAATAATAATAATAATCTATGTACCTATCTATTGCCAAATCACTTAATCCCGTAGGGGGTGGCCACAAACAAATCGCCTCCATGTCGCATGGTCCCACGCCATTTCATAATAATAATAGTGCAATAATGATAATGATAATAATAATAAGAAGAATAAGAATAACACGGAAATAATAATAATAATAATAATAATAATAATAATAATAATAATAATCCATCCATCCATCCATCCATCATTCAATCGTACGTTGCCTCATGAGGGGCGTAAGAGCCCGGAGCTAGGCAAGTTGATCCTGGCATTTCAGATGAGAGTGACCAGCTTCACTCATCTCTGAGTGGCATTACATGAGCAATAAACCCCAACCATCCCGTGGATATAAACCTTCACCGGCTCAATCCGATCGGAGAGCCATAATTACCTACTAAACCACCAGGCGCCATAATCTGGTTATATGGTTACCAACCAGCGTAGTAAATGGTCTCCTGGTGTACAGAAAACCATTCGGGTTGTCTCTCAGTGTAGAATCATCCAGAGGTAGAAGGGAGAGGAAAGACTGAAGGAAAGAAAGACAAAAGAGGGAGTGTAAAGTCACCCGTAGGCAGAAGGACGGGGAAAGAATGAAGAAAGACAGCAGAGGAAGGAAGGAATGGAGGGAGGAGAGGAAAATGCATACATCCGAGAGCAGCACTACATCGAGTGAGTGGATGGTGAGCGCCCGCACCTACCACATATAATAATAATAATAATAATAATAATAATAATAATAATAATAACTAGAATTCTGAAACTGCAGCAACAATAATCAAAGAACTCCACATTCCAGATGAAAATACTTTCTTCATTGTAGACCTAATATTAAGGAAGTTTTGGTATGACTCAAAATTTTGTGTTAATTTTGACTTGTGGTCTTAAAATCAGGGTCAAGGTTATTAATACTATGCAGATCATATTCACTGATGACCCACTTCATTTCCACAGAGTCTGGTCAAAATTGGCCAAATAATTTCCGATTTAGTACTTTCAGGCATGATGCGGACATTTTGATTTTCCTCAATATCTCAAACAGTATTTGTTGGATCCCAGTGTCAATACCCAGGTATACAAGTATATGTTGACGACTACATACTGGAACATTTGCAAAGCAATCAGTTTAAAAGTTTTTTGCTGCGCAGGAGAGCAAAAATAATAATATATATATATATATATATATATATATATATATATATATATATATATATATATATATATATATATATATATATATATATATATATATATATATATTATGGAGGGCGGCAGCGCAGCTAGTGCTAGGAAAAAAAGAAAAAAGAAGTTATGTCCAAAGATGCCTGCAACAAGATACAACACTCCTCCAAATTTCAAGTCTTTGTCTCGAGCGGTCTTGGAGTGCCAGCCTTCTAGATCGCCCCCTCCAAAAACAAAAATTATATCTACAGCATCATTACGAACTCCACAGAGTGTGGAGTTCTTAATAATAAACAGTACTTGCGAGAGAAGGCCGCCATCTGGCAGCAAAAGTATGTGCTTGTGTGTGTGTGTGTGTGTGTGTGTGTGTGTGTGTGTGTGTGTGTGTGTGTGTGTGAGAGAGAGAGAGAGAGAGAGAGAGAGAGAGAGAGATTGTGAGGGGAGACTGAGTGAAGGTGAGGGAGCCGAAAAGAAAAAAAAGTAAATAAATAAAAGAAGGAAGAGAACTGACGCTACTAGTAGGTGTGAGTGGCAAATAGCGGAGGTGGAAAAAAAAAAAAAAAAAAAAAAAAACAGGAGTAAAGGAAGTAAAGAAAAAAGGAAGAAAATGTGGAGGGCAGAGAGATATGGAGAGCAGGTGACAGAGAGGGAAAGGTTGGAGGTGAGAGATTGAAGGATTAGGCAAAAATAACAGGAAAATCTGATTCGTAGCAAAGGAAGTTGCAGATCTTCCTCCTCTTTTTCGCTCAATACCAACAATACTAAGAAGCGTTTTTAACATTACTGCCTTTACTACGATCTGTTGTCTACTCAGGCTACTACAAGCCCTTCTTATTGAAGTAGGGGTAAACCTCTTGCAGTAAAGGCGTTAACAAATGCTATTTTCTAACGTTTTAAGTCAGAAAAGTCACATCCAAGTCAAATAACCACTTCTGCACATTCCAGGAACAAAATAAACTAGTAATTTAAGCTCGTCCCCTGCCCAGGGGACAAGTAATAAGTGATATGACAAGATGTGCTCGAAAATACTGAATCTGTCTAGCCTTGCCAAGGTGTGTCTGCACTTGCAACACCCCCTCCCCTACCCTCCTCTCCCACAGGCTCCCCTCTTCCCGGGGCCTGGACCTCTATACCTCCTTGGGTTACCAGGTGCATTGACTCACTGATTTTCACACTCTGCTAAACAGGATGCAGGTGGGGAAGACAGCATGTATGTCTGGGTTGACTGCTGAAATGTTGAAAGCCTCAGGAGATATAGAAGTGGGTTTAGTCACTAATCTGATATATACGATTATATATGGCTGTGTCGTCCCAGATGATTGGCTGAAGAGTATAACTGTATAAATGTGTACAAGGGGATGGGTGATGCCCTGGAAAGAGGAAATTATAAAGGCATAAAGCTATTAGACCAGAGAGTGAAGGTAATGGAGAGAGTTCTAGAAAGTATGATTAGAAAGAATGAATATTGATGAGATGCAGTATGGGTTTATGAGGCAAAGGGACCACTGATGCCACATTCATTGTTCGACAGCTTCAGGAAAAGAATATAGGAAAGAAAAGGGAACCATAGTTTATTTTTGTTGAATTGGAGGAGGCTTTTGACAGAGTCCCTAGAGAGGTGATGAAGTGGGCAATGAGAAAGCTTGGGATCGAGGGGTGCCTGGTTAGGGTTGTTGTTGCCATGTATGTGAGTGCCCATACCCAGCTAAGCGTGAATGAAGAGTTGAGCGAGGAGTTTGCCGGGAACGTTGGTGGCATCAGGGGTCAGTCTTGAGCCACCTGTTGTTTATTGTGGTACTTGAAATTGACTCCCATGGGAGATGTTTTTTTTTTTTTTTTTTTTATGTGTTCGACTCTGGGCATAGGCTTCACAGCCATACACCTCTTCATGTCACCACTTCGGCGCTAACACCCACCGTCCATATT
The DNA here is from genome assembly GCF_032717465.1 of Coenobita brevimanus. NCBI lineage: Eukaryota > Metazoa > Arthropoda > Malacostraca > Decapoda > Coenobitidae > Coenobita > Coenobita brevimanus. The sequence continues at coordinate 9,996,353 of NC_137012.1, forward strand.
GAATACATGCTAGGGCTGTCTCATACAGGACTGGTGCACTGGTATTAGCTGGGGTATTTTTACGACATGTCGGCGGGTCTTCTGGTAGATCAGTAAAGCTTGATTTAATGAAATTCAAATCCTTAAACTGTTCCTTGCCCCAGCTGGGATTTGAACCTGGGTCCGTTAGAACGGCAGGCCACCTCTCTACCGATTGAGCCACGCCTCCCACCACGCTGATTTGGTGTTGATTGCGAGAATGAAAGGGAGGCAGAGAAAAGATTTAGGAAATGGAAAGATGGTATGGGGCACAAGGGCTTAAGAGTAAATGCAGATAAAACAAAAGTGATGGTATCTAGGGCAGGGGGCAGTACTGTCAAAGAAGAGGGGGAGCGGCTATGTGCGATTTGACACAAGGGCGAGGCAAGTAATTCCATCTTGTGCAGTGTTTGTGATAAGTGGGTGCCTAAGAGATGTAGTGCTATTACAGGTAGACTGCGAGATAACGCTGATTTCATGTGTGCTGTTTGTCAGGGAAAGCAGGTGGAGATTGTCCGGTGTGAAAGGATTAAACTTGCTGGTGAGTCTCTTTAATATGTGGAAGAGTTTTGTTATTTAGAAGACATGTTATGTGCTGGAGGTGGGGCTGGAGCTAGCTCTGTGCCTGGAGTGAGGAGTGGTTGAAAGAAATTTAGGGAGCTGTTGCCTCTCGTGAAACTGATAGGGCTCTCCCTCCGTGCTAAGGGATCTTTGCATGTGGCATATGTTAGGAGTGTAATGCTGTATGGTAGTTAGACCTGGACAGTAAAGGAAGGCGATATTCGCAGGCTCAAACTTACAGAAAGACAATTATTAGGTGGATGTGCTGTGCATCCCTGAAGGCGAGACCTGGGGGGGGGACAAGTTTAAGATGGTTGATTTGAGAGGTAAGATGGGACTGGGGTGTATTGGTGTTGTGATGAAAACGGGTAGATTGAGATGGTTTGGACATGTGGAGAGGATGGGGGATGATAATCGGGTGCAGAAAATGAGAAGTATTAACGTTGGGGGAAGGGAAACGAAAAGTAGACAGAAAAAGTCCTGGGACGAGGCCACTGAGTGTGACCTGAGGGATAAGGGACTAAACAGAGAAGCTGCTAGAGGTCGAGCAGCATGGAAAGCCGCCATTAGGTGACCAAGGTCGAGGCATACAAGCATGTTGGAGCCTTCAAAAACGAAACGAAACGAAATCCGTCACTACCTTGACAATTTCTCACTGAAATTAAACTGAAAAATTCCACAACAACCACTGCCGTCACCCACATTCATCATCATCTCATCCATAGGCAAAAGAATCCCCAACTACAATTGTTGTCATCAAATTTTCACACCGAATCTTCTCTCATCAACATCATTCTTCCCCACCATCATTCCCCCACCACGACCATTTTCTCACCAGTATCATTTCCACACACAATTGTGCTCACCCCGCCCCCCCCCCACCACAAATCTCGTCCCTACCACCACCATTCCCTAACCACCACCATAATCCTCTCTAACCTCCAATCCTCCCTGTCACCAATCCTCCCCCCCCCCTTTAGCAACATTCCCCTACCCCCTTCATTTCATCACCACCCGTCCCCCAACCGTCATTCCATCTCCACCTATCCCGCAACCACCATGCCTCTACTGTACAATCATTCCTTCACAGTTCCCTCCACCACGATTCCCTCACAGTTTGGTCAGCCAGCGCGGCCTTTCTCCCTTCACCACCACACCACCACCACCAACATCATGACACAGCCTGGTTCGGATATCATCAGTTACGGCTACGTGACAGGGTTTTGTTGACAAAGTACTGGTTACTGGGTACCAACTTACCAGAATGAAGATGGTAGAGAGGAGGCATGGGTGATGGCGGCATCTATGGGGAGAGGAGGGAGGCATGGAGCAGAGGAGGGAGGCATCATGGAGATGGGAGGGAGATACAATTGGCTGGGGAAGGAAGAAAGCCAATGATCAGAAGGATGGAGAAAGGTACATCGGATTGATCTTAGACCCCACACCCCTTCATCGTTTGTTACTTGCTTTTTCTGTTATAGACTAAGGGAATTAATAAGTTCATGTTGCTATCCACAATCTCTGTTTTACGACAGACTTTCTTCACTTGGAATAATATATATTCCATTATGGACGTAAAACTGAGTGCACTAAATATAAGCAATCATCCGTTTTTAAGAATAAACTTTTAAGACACCTATGAGGATATTAGTGATCATAATGAATTCTGCTTTAATGTACTGTAACTAGCAACGAGGCAGAAAGGTCTAACGACTTTTATATTCCATCAAGTATTTCAGTATATCTATCTATCTATCTATCTATCTATCTATCTATATATATATATATATATATATATATATATATATATTGTGTGCTTAAAATGGAGCTTGACTTTCACTTCCCGACCCTATAGGTGGTCATTTTAATCAAGGCCTCCTTTTCTCGTCAGTTTACGAGGCTTCCAAGGCTTTTTTTTCTATCCAGTACAGTTTTGTGTATGGCTTGTGATATTCCCTTACATGTTATTAATGTAATTTATGTTGTTATTGAAAAGATCTAAAATCATAAAAAAGAAGTGTAAGACGTAGATTGCAAAATACATATATGTTGGAGAGCCTCTAAGTCGAGGACAATACGAGTCCATGTGCTTTTTCAGTTGGATGAAGTCTGGCGGTAAACTAAGTAAAATATTAACATTTCCCAAATGTCTTCAAGTGATTAATACCAACATTCCATGAAGCCTGAATACCATCATGAAATCTTGGCAGAAATATTCACATTTTCCCTCAGCTACTTCTTCCAGGCTATTACAGTTTCATCATATGCACGACTCTAGTTTCTGTCCAGTCTCTTGCCATCTTCTACATTCCATATCAGATTCCTCTGTCTCCAGATGGTCTCATCGGTGCTGTTTCAGGTGGTATCCCGTACCTTAACGTATTTTTTTTTCTATAATCAGATTTCTCTCATTGGCTATGAAGGTTAAGAGATACTGCAGTATTGTACTGCACGAGAAATAAGCCAACCTGCCTTTGTTATCGGTCGACGAACTCAATACTCGTTGATTAGTTGCCACTTCTTAATGCATCTCTCATGCGCAAGGTGCAGATAATGGTCCAGGCCTGCTTAGCTTCTGCCTCTGTTCCTTCTGTTGCCAGATACACCTTTCTATTTGTCCAGTAGTATATCTGAAAGTTTGCCTCATTTTTCCTCTTCACTATCTACTTCTTTGTAATAATACCAATAGGGTCCAAGGATGCAGTGCAGCTCCTTCAGACAACTGTGCACGGAAGCCATTCATCTCCTTTTGTTTTCTCTGGTCTTGACCGTCGTTAAATATCCAGTTCTTGTTACTGATGGCAGTTGTATGATAAAGAGTAGATGGAAGGGTACTTAGGCAGTTCATTTCCATTTGTAAAACCTACGTGGTTCTCCCCCTTCGCAAAAGAAAAAAAATCGAATACGCAGCCTTCGAGAATCCAGTGTAATTGTCATGTCGTATAGTCAGTTTATTTTTATCTGATGTACCTGAGCCACTCCTTTAACCTGAACACTAAATAATAATTGCACGATATTCAATGAGCCTTAGTAACGAGACTGAAATTATTCTCCTCGATTAGTGGACAAATCGACTCTCCAGTCTGACCACAGCTGGCTATGAACTGAGCTAAAAGGACATGGAGATCTTAGGTAAGTTATAACAAACATTCCGCTCTTTAGGCATATCACATTCAAACTGTGGAGGGATAGAGATGGTGGGTGGTGTGATCAGTCGACTGAAGGATGATGTGGAGGAAAGTTTGTGGTGGGCCGTAAAGTGTACAGTGTTGTGTATGAATACAGTATGTGATGTATTATAGGTTGCGTGGTGTGGGTTTGTGGGTTGTGTGGTGTGGGTTTGCACATTGTGTGGTGTCGGTTTGTAAGTTGTGTGGGGTGGGTTTGTAGGTTGCATTTTATGGTTTTGTAAGTTTTGTCGTGTGGGTTTTTAGGTTGTGTGGCGTAGCAAGGTGGTGTGGTGTGGGGTGTCTTAATTTATCCATCTATCTATCAATTGCCCTATGCCCTAATCCCGCAAAGAGTGGCCGCAGACAAAACGCCTCTAAGTCGCTCTGTCACCTACCATTTGACTACCCTCCTCCCAACTCACTCCCCCCTCCCTTATATACCTCTCAACTTCATCCCTTCACCTCATCCATGGTCTCCCCCTCCCTCTCCCTCCCTCCATCTCACCTACATACACCCTCTTAGTCACCCTCTTAGTCAGTCTTTCATTCTCCATTCTCTCCACATGTCCAAACCATCTCAGTGTATTTCTCCTAATTTTCTTAATAACATCCACATCCACCCCACAACGTTCTTTCACTTCTTCATTCGTCAACCCGTCCCTCCATGTCACTCCACATGCTCCTCTCAGGTAACTCATTTCCATTGCTCTCACTCTTGACCTGTTCCTCTCTAGCTAAGTCCACGCCTCGCTTCCATACGTCAGGGTAGGGATCACAATACTATCATGCAGTGACTTCTTAACTTCCATACTCACCTCCCTATTTCTCATCACCGCTTTCAGTGAATCAACAACCTTAATTTATGTCTGTGATATAGAATACTGTGCGATTAGGATGGTGTGTGATGTTGGGTAAAGAATGGTACTTTCCTGACTGTAGGATGGTGTGTAGTTGGATGGAGAATGGTATTCGGTGTAGGACACTGTGGTGTAGGATGCAGGATAGTGTGGTGCGGTTTGCAGCTAAGTGTGATGTGGAACGTAGAATAGTGTGGTGAGGGGTGCCGGATAGTGTGGTGTGAGGTGCGGTACAGTGTGGTGTGCGACCAAAGATGATGTGGTGTGGGAAGCATGATGTTGTGGTGTGGGAAGCAGAATCGTGCAGTGTGGGATATAGAATAGTATGGAGTGTAGGAGAGCGTGATGTGGGATGCAGGATGATGTGTGTGGTGTGGGGATAAGGGAAAGTAGGAGGAGGGGAACGATAATTAGGTGTCAGATGCCACTGACCATCAAAGACCTACATTCATCATCCTCAACACTGTAATTTGGTTGGCTACGTGACTTAACTCCAGACGGGGAAATTTTGGAACTGGTCATCACCTTAAAGTTCTTTAGGCCGTGTTCTTGGTGGCAGAGGAGACTTCATAACATCTCGTTTTTAGCAACTTTTTGGAATCTTACAGCATAAGACTGTCTGATATGATATGTATAGTGTTTTATCATTGATGTAGTTTGTATCGGTGATATACAAAATGATATTACAATGCAAAAGGCAAATTATTCAACGAAGAAGTTTTGCCTGGGAATTTCCAAAGCCACTTGGAATATGACTCCTTAAAATTTGATAAACCTGAACGGCTTTAGTTTATTGTGAAGAATGTGGCCAATGTCTGATCTTTTAACCCAAAGACGCCATTTTGGTCTTATCTGCAAACGTTTTTCTCAGGAGAAACTTTTCGACTCACAAGGGTTAGATGTAGCTGGGAATGGTCGTTACCATTAGTTGCACGAGATGGCCATGGCTTGAACCAATGTAACTTTAACCCAAAGTGAAGCTTGGACGTTGTCTGAGGGGCACAAGTCAAGAGTGAGAGCAGTGGAAATGAGTTATATGAGAGGAGCCTGTGGAGTCACATGGAGAGACAGACTGACAAATGAGGATGTGAAGGAGCGTTGTGGTGTGGATGTGATAGGAAGCATTAATAGAAACACATTGAGGTGCTTTGACCATGTGGAGAGGATGGAGAGTGAGAGACTGACGAGGAGAGTGTACGTAAGGGAGGTGGAGGGGGAGAGAGGGAGGGGAAGGCCAAGGATGAGATGGAAGGATGTAGTGGAGAGGTATATGAGAGAAGGGGGTGTGAATTGGGAGCAGGGCAGTGAAATGGCTGGGGACAGGGATACGTGTTTGTGGCCACCCCGTATAAGGGATTAAGGTGTCTGGCAATAGATAGATACAGATAATCATAAAACTCAAGAGGTGACCGATACTTATTAACCCATTAGCACCCAGTGTCCCCAATAGAGGACGGAACTGGGCATTTTCAAAGTTTAATAGAGAAGGGATCCCCGGGGTAGCGACCTATGAGCTTCGCAACTCTGAGCCGACAGGTAGAGGGCGGTACGTCTAGCACCATTCCAGCAAAATCCCTCGCACAGGAAGTATAGGAGCCAATAGGTTAAGCATTCTTGTGGTGACATTTTCATCATTGTTATTATTGTTTTGTCTCTAGGCACATCTGAACGTAAACCCGATGGATTGCATGTCAAAGTTTCCCTTCTCCTGGAATCTACCATGCTCCTTTTGGAGTGTATGGAAGGAGCTGAGGGGTGTTATGTCGCCCTCATTCTATCGACGTCACAGCGTACAGGCGTCCCTATCAAACAACGACTCTCAGGTTTTGAATACTGAGGCACTCGTAGATATGACAGAAAGTCTAGCGTACGTGAGACAAGCATTTACGACACCACCAACACTCCACAGACATCCACAAACACAGATGCATACACTCGTCGAACCATCTACATTACGAATTAGAATATAAACTCTACACGTATATGTACTAAAGAAAACTAGAAAAAGGACTGATAAAAAATGCATCTCTCTCTCTCTCTCTCTCTCGATCGATCGATCGATCGATCGCTCGCTCGCTCGCTCTCTCTCTCTTGCCTAAGGGCACACTTCAATTCCATAGCCTTACCTTCTCATCAACTCCCATAACCTTACCCTGTGTTTCATGTCTTCAGAACCTCTACCTTGTAGCCCAGTCATCACAGTCTCCCTCCCTATCCGTCTTATTTACATCCCTCCCCCTTGTCGTCTACATCCCAATCTTTGCTACCGTATGATCGTGCAAGACTGCCGACACGGACAAAGTATAAAGCTGTTAAGAAGTGAGATATGCCAGCTAGGTGCTCGAGAAGCTTCTCGGCGTTTCATGTACGGAAGTTCCGGAATCGGTGCGAGTCAGAGTTGCCAGTTTGCCTGCTGTTTGTGAGCGTAGTTATTTCGTAAGTTTTGCATTAATTTTTCTGCTCTTTTTCTTTAAAATGTTTATTTAAGCGACTTCTTGTTAAATTATGTAATTTAAGTTCATATGGTAAATGATTTAGAGTGTTATGTAATGTAGGAAAACTCTAGCATGTTTTGATGTCTCCTAGCTGGTAACTGTTGTTGCTAGGGGCAAGTACAAGACCGGCAGATTCCAGAATTGTGGAGAAGTAGATGATTCTCGAACAATGCAAGTTTATATAAGGATGGATAAGAGACTAGAACAAGTTCAGTTGCTTTTCAGGTCAGTTTGAGTGAAGTTCAGTCGGTTTTCGTTCAGTTTGACTGTAGTGCTGTTAGTGAAGTTTGTGAAGTGTTGTTGGCAAGCATTAGGTGTAATTACTGTCAGTGAAGATTATTTTCGGTATTTGTGAAAACAATGTTGTCAAACATTAAGTGTAATAACTGTGATGTGTTGTTAAACATTAAGTATAATTGCAATAAGTAAAGTGTGTATAGCTCCAGTGCTTGTGAGAATAGTGAAGAGAAGTTGGAAAGCATTAAGTGAAATTATTTGGAAAATAAAGACAGTGAACTTTAAGGAGGTAGTGTTTATTTTTGCCTCAGCTGATCTTGTGTACTGTACACCTAAAGGCTGACCATAGGAAGAACAACTCACTGGGCAATGTCCTTCCTGTACTGAACTACTGCTGTTGGAGCCTGTGGCAGTGTGGGGTGAGGATGTCACACTGGTGTCAGGAGTGAGGGATAAGTTCAGTGCTCCAATGAGTCTAACATTCGACATGGAAGCAGAAGGTGTGAAGACAAGGTCTCGAGCTGGGCAAGAGGAGGAAATTTCCCTGGCGACAATCGTGAAGCTAATACAGGCACAAAATGAAGGGCTCGGAAACAAATTTAAAGAACAGTTACAAGCTCAATTACAGGCACAGAATGAACAGAAAAAACTCCAAGCACAATTACAGGCACAGATTGATGGACAGAAAAAACTCCAAGCACAATTACAGGCCCAAAGTGAAGAACAGAAAGAGCTCAGGAACGAACTCAAAGAACAGTTACAAGCACAAAATGTCCAATTGCAAGCACAGAGTGAACAACTAGAGGTACAATGTGAAGAACAAAGAGAATGATATGAACAACTTCAAGAGGCATTACAGAAACAACAGAGGGTGCAAGGACAGCTGGATGCATTCATGGGGGAAATGAAGGAAGAACAGCAACAGCTTAAGGACGAAGTAGATGCTAAGCTAGAGCAGTAGAAGTATGACGTAAACAATAATGTGATGGAGTGTAAAGAGCATGTAGATGACCAGCTGAAGACAATTAGAGGCTTCACCAAACCTGTTTTAGCGGTCTGCCACCAGGTGGTCTAGCATCGCCTAGGCTCGATTAAATATTTTTGTGGGGTTTTAAAGACCTGTGAAATTGTACCTAATACTAAGTTTATAATAATACTGCTATTTATAGGAATATTTTTTCGTATTCAATCAAGCGCATATATATATATATATATATATATATATATATATATATATATATATATATATATATATATATATATATATATATATATATATATATATATATATATATATATATATATATATATATATATATATATATATATATATATATATATCTGTAAAGAAAGAATAACCAGGCTTTCAGAGAATCTTAGCTTGGGAACTAAAATAGTGTGCTGTCTATTTACATAAATTTGAATACATTGTGTGCAGTTAGTAAAAGGAGATTACCTTCAGGACTTCTGATGTGTGTGTTTTAGCATGCCTTCAAGTAGTAAGCAGTTCCACTGAAAATAATGTACTGAATGATTGCTTAGTTGGTGAATCAGCCATATTAATCCAAACAAATGGCAGTGCGGTACGACACTATAATCATAACAAAGTGTGAGGAGTTGAAGTTTAAAATTACTAAACTGTGCAGTGGAGCCAGGGAAACATTTAAAAGAATTATTTGTGTTAGACTTTGGTTACTAAGATGACCAAGACGTCCAAAAAGTCCATATTGTAAGGAAAAGTCGTACATCAGGCAGGGCGGCATATCGAAAGGTGTTGCTAAATATGCGGCTACACATCTATTTTCTTTTGTGGATACTAACGAATGACAAATATTTTAATCACTGTTATCTTGCTTATGGATGGTTCTAATAAAATTGCCTAGGTTTTGTCTCTATGTTATGCTTACAGAGATGAGTAAACTGATGAAAGCGGAGTTTACAAAATGACACTTATAATACATTATATATAATCAAAGGGCTCCCATATTGTAATTTCTTTGTAGCATATCATGCCATCTGGGTAATTTGATGAGTAAAATATGTTTTGAGGTGTTTTACTTTGTGTCAAAATTAAAAAGAAATTAAGCACTGGCTACTTTTTCATTGCCTACCCCGCATCAGATCTGGGCGACGAAAGCAAACCTAGTGGCAGATTTCTGAAACAGGATCTGGTGAAGTCTCTAATTAGTGAGGAAACAGCGACGGAGTGCAAACTGCATGTAGACAACCAGCTAAAGATTAGTGAGGGAATTGTGATAGAGTGCAAACAGCATGTAGATAGCCAGCTGAAGCATGTAATCAACCATGTTAAGACAGTGAGAAAATTGAGGCTGTAGAGAAATATTGCACTGATGAGTCTCAGGTTAGTGTACAGGGAGCATATGAAAGGAATGGACAGCATATGGTGAATCTTGATGGATCCGAGGCATCTAAAGGCAGCATTACAGGGTTGAATAATCAGAATGTAGGAGATTTAAGTCCAGGCCTTAATTATGATGCCTCAGTTTTTAGGCCTCAAACCAGTGAAGTGCATAGCTATAATGGGGGTCCAGTTAAAAAGAAACCTCAGGAATTTGATGGTAGAGTATCTTGGGAAGCTTACCGTGCACAGTTTAAGTTACTTGTGGATCAGAATGGTTGGGATGAAAAGAAGAGGGCTGCAGAAGACCCACCACTGAAGAAATGCAGGAGAACCTTGATGAATAGTGTGCAAGAAGATAGAAGAACAGACGGCAAGGAGTGTAGTAGGAATGGGAATCATAGGAAGAAATGCAGCCATACTACAGTGACAGGGCCAGCGTCAGATGAAGACCTGAAGAGGATGCAGATGGAGGATGCAGATTTACAACCAGTGCTAGAGTGGCTGCAGCAGAGTACAGTACGACCATCTCAGAAAGAAGTTTCCAGGTTAACCCGTCACGTCCCGAGCTATTTCACACCTCCGACACTCCCCAATCCCGAGCAATTTTGGAAAAAAAAAAATTTTGGCTAAAACCTCCGCTTTTGGTGAGAAACATCGATAATTCTTGGAGATATCGCTCACCTGAGGTTTAAAATACTCGATACAGGTAGCAGTACCTCCTTACCTTACTGGGTGTTCTATCAGGCTGGCTCCAAAGAAACAAGTTCTATGGGAGGGTAACTATTCCACACCACTCGTAAACGGAATTTATTTATTTATTTGGTATGAATTTATATGTACTAGAGTATATTGGTTTTCAAACAGTAATATAGGCATTATAAGCATTGTTTCACTCACTAACTTATCAACATACCTGACCTTTTTTGGCAAGATTACCTGATCATCATTTCTGACTGTTTCTTCCTCCAATGCTATGTAAACTTTGTCCTCCACATTGTCATCGATTGGGGAATCACTCTGGCCCAGAATGTCTTTCTTGGCCAGGTCACTGGTAACAGGTGAAATGCTGAGACAATGGCGTGCGAGGGGGGGGGAGGTTATGCGGTGTAAGGCATTGTCCCTGCCTGGCATCTTGTAGAGGAATAGAGGAAGGTGTCCTGCGTACACGTACCGAAAATCATTGGTGAAAATTGAAAATTGTTAAAATTATGAACCTTGCAATTGCGCAACGTATCAGTACGTCAACGGGACTAGCTGTGACAAAACGTTGCAATGTACCCATACGTCGATGGGATGCCTAAGGTTAAGCCCTGCAACCAAGAGCTACTGGAGTCAGTGGAACCTTCATCATTTGAAAAATGGGCTACTGGAACATCAGTGGGAGACACCCAATGGCCTCAGCAAGTATTGGCAACTGATGGTTCCAAAGAAGATGAGGTCCAGGATCTTGGATGAGTCCCATAACCTGATCACTAGTGGGCACCTGGGAGTGAAGAAAACTCTAAGCCGGCTGCGACAGAGGTTCTACTGGATTGGCATGCGCCAGGATGTTGGAGAGTGGTGTCGGGCCTGTGATGTGTGCTGTGCCAAGAAGGGACCCAAGAAACGTGGTTGCACCCCTCTCCAGCTGTACTGAGTGGGTGCACCGATGGAAAGTGTCGCGGTGGACATTGCTGGACCTTTGCCACGCACTGAAAGAGGAAAGCAGTAAATATGTGTCACCATGGACTACTTCACAAAGTGGCCAGAAGCCTATGCTATCCCTAATCAAGAGGCTGCAAGTGTTGCTCAGGTGTTCATTGATCAGTTTTTCTGTCATTTTGGGATGCCACTAGAGCTACATTCAGACCAGGGTAGAAACTTCGAGTATGCTGTATTCCGCTAGTGCTGCAAGTTTTCGGAGATCAAGAAGACCAGGACGACTCCCCTAAGGCCACAGTCAGATGGGATGGTGGTGAAATTCAACTGGACCCTGGGACAAGAACTGGCCAAGTACTGCATTTATGGACAACCAGAATTGGACCAGAAGTTACCTGCATTGCTGATGGCATATCGGCCGTCTCCTGCCTTAGGGCCCAGCTACTGGCCTTGGCCTTCTAGGGGCGTGGCTACCGGCCGTTGCCAAGGCCCGGTTATGGGCCATGGCCTGGGAGAGGAAGCAGCTACCTGCAGACCCAAGGGGACCTTCGGAGTGGCTACAGGCTGTCTCCTGACAAAGGGGGGGAGTGGCTACAAGCCGTCTCCTGATTCCCCTCAGACTGGCTATGGGCCGTCTTCTTCAGAAGGGTTGAGCGGCTACAGGATGTCTCAAGAAAAGCACCTTGGGAGCGGCTACGGGCTGTCTCCTGTCGAAGGCAGGAGCGGCTACAGGCCATCTTCTGATTCCCCTCAGAGCGGCTACAGGCCATCTCCTGATTCCCCTCAGAGCGGCTACAGGCCATCTCCTGATTCCCCTCAGAGCGGCTACAGGCCATCTCCTGATTCCCCTCAGAGCGGCTACAGGCCATCTCCTGATTCCCCTCAGAGCGGCTACAGGCCATCTCCTGATTCCCCTCAGAGCGGCTACAGGCCATCTCGAGAAAAGCACCTTTGGAGCGGCTATGGGCCGTCTTCTTCAGGAGGGTTGAGCGGCTACAGGCCGTCTCAAGAAAAGTACCTTGGGAGCGGCTACGGGTTGTCTCCTGTCAAAGGCGGGAGTGGCTACAGGCCATCTCCTGATTCCCCTCAGAGCGGCTACAGGCCATCTCGAGAAAAGCACCTTCGGAGCGGCTATGGGCCGTCTCCTGACGAAGGCGGGAGCGGCTACAGGCCATCTCCTGATTCCCCTCAGAGCGGGTACAGGCTGTCTCCTTCACAAGGGTTGAGCGGCTACAGGCCATCTCAAGGAAGACACCTTCAGAGCAGCTTCAGGCCGTCTCCTGACAGAGGCGGGACTGGCTACAGGCCGTCTCTTGATTTCCTTCAGAGCGGCTACAGGCCATCTCGAGGAAGACACCTTCAGAGTGGCTACAGGCTGCCTCCTGACAAAGGTGGGAGCAGCTATGGGCCGTCTCCTTATTGCCCTCACAGCGGCTATAGGCCGTCTCAAGAAAGACACCTTCAGAGAGGCTACATGCCTTCTCCTGATGAAGGCGGGAGCGGCTATGGGCTGTCTCCTTGTTGCCCTCAGAGTGGCTACAGGCCGTCTCCTTCAGGAGTGTTGAGCGGTTACAGGCCGTCTCGAGAAAGACACCTTCAGAGAGGCTATAGGCCTTCTCCTGACGAAGGCAGAAGCAGCTACAGCCCATCTCCTGATTGCCCTCAGACCAGCTACTGGCCATCTCCTTATTGAGGGTTGAGTGGGTACAGGCCATCTCAGGGGTGCTGGCAGTAGCTGGAGAAACAGCTCCACCCCGAAGCTGGTTGGGGAAGGCTTGCCCAGAAGGTAGTTTAATATTCCTGCTATGGTGGTGACGGGCAAGCTCCGGGTCATAGAGGCGCATGGCCCAGGCGAACTTATGCCATTGTCACTCCAGGTCCTGGAGTGCTATCGTTGCTCCTCTATGGGCTCCTTGTGGGGGTGTCAGGGGCTCCTCCTGGGGCACTATACTGCATTTTACCACCGTCTGCTGGGAAAAAGTCACATACCTGTGACTGGAGATGGTAAACTTTGGTGTCGTAGGCGGTGTAGACTAGCTGTAGGTGTTGGAGGAGGGCGTGCCATGCTGTGGTGGCAGAGTTTTCATCTTGTTGCTCATCGCAGGTGAGAAAGAGGGTGGATGAGTCAGTGGAGGAGCGGAGAAGTTGTAGAAGGTGGTGAAGTCCTTGGACACGTTGTTTCCATCCAAGGGGCGGTGCCCATACAGCTTGTCGAATCTTAATGGCACTGGTTGTTGTCCTTGGTGCAGGGATGTGTTGAATGCTGGAGATGGACGGTGAATGTGGGGTTTTATGCTGGGGTAATGCGGCATAGTGTCTCTGGGGAGTGTAGGTGGCCGGGATTTGTGCTTGGTGTATCATGAGTGTGAGATGATTTAGGGCAGGGGTAGAGGTGTGATTTTGCAGCAAGGCGGGTGGGGTGGGAGAGCACCCGGAGTGTGTGATGGTTGTTTTGAGGGTGGGTGTGGGTGTACTAGGTTGGCGTGTGTGTGAGGTGTGTGGGGCACGTGAGGGTGGTCGTGGGATGGCAGGGGTGTGGGCGGCACAGCGTGGGGAGCGGGGTATGGGGTGAGTGGGTGGTGGTGTCATTGGGGTGTGGCTGGCGCAGGTGGGGTTGGGGACGCGTGTGGGCGGCGAGCTGGGCGTTATGGGGGTGGTCGTGGGCGGCGGCTGGGGTGGGGGCATGGTGGGCATAGGAGGTGTGGGGGTGTGAGTGGGACACGCAGTGCTGGGCGTGGGAGAGGAGGTGGCGGGTGGTGAGGAGGCGGGGGAGTGGCGGGGTGTTGGTGGTGTTGGTGGGTTGTCAGGTGAGGTGTGATATGGCGTGATGGAAGGTGAGGTGGAAGCGGTGGGGGAGGGGGAGAGAGAGAGAGAGGGGAAGGAGACGTAGCAATCGTAGGTTGTAAAGGGGGATGGCATGGGGATAGAGGGTGGGATGGGGCGTGGAGCCTGAGTGGTGGGGGCAGGTGTGCAAAAGGGATGCACGTGCCGGTTTCAGAGGGTGCGGGGAGTGCTGTGGTTCTCAATGGTTACCTGATAGGGGTTAGGGACGCGGATGATGGTATGGGGACCCGTGAAACGTGGCGTGAGCTTGTGAAGGGTGGGGAGCTGGGTTATCATAACTGTGTCACACAGCCTATAGGAGTTGGAGGTGGTGTCGGGGCTGAGGTCCAGGTTGTTTTGGAGGTGGGTCAGGTGGCGTTTGAGGTGGTGTAACAGGTCTGTTATGGGGGTTGAGGTGGGGGGTTGCAAATGCTGCCGAAGGGGCAGGAGGAGGGGTGTTTCCCCGAACACTCGCTCATATGGTGAAATTCCGTCCTCTCGGGGGCAGAAGTTGGTGCCCCATTGCACAATTTTTACATGGGTGGCCCAGTCGTTGTTTTTGGTGGCTTCTATCCAGGTGCAGAGCTGATTCATCAGTGTGCGATGGCTGAGCTCGCATATGGCATTTCCTTGGGGCCAGTAAGGGGATGAGTGGGAGATGTTATAACCAAAGATATGGGCCAGGTCTTCCCAGATCTTACTGGTGAATTCTGGTGCAGTATCTGAGTGGATTGCTTGTGGGATGCCAAAGTAGGGGAACACGTGCCGAAGGAGGGTGTCAGCCACTGCGACAGTGTGGTGTTCTTTTGCTGGGCAGGCCACGACGAATTTAGAGTACGTGTCAGTGAAAGTGATCACATACCTATAGCCTGATTTTGGAGGTAATGGTCCCACCACGTCAATCGCCAACAGCTGCCAAGGCTTGTGGGCGGTAATATGGGCTGACGGACCTGTGATACGGATGATGTCTTTACCAAGGGCGCATGCATGGCAGGTTTGAATAATTTGCTTGCCAAGGGCAGAAGGATTTGGTGCCCAGTAGGTGTCATTGAAGACCTGCAGTAGTTTTTTTGTACCCAGGTGAATGCCATTGTGGGTGCGCAGGTGTCGTTGGACGTCGAGGGCAGTGTCAGGGGCTAGGAGGATATGTCCTGATGGGGTAAGTAGGTGATCGCCCTGGCAATACAATTTCTTGAAAAGGTGCTGGGGGATCCAGGGGGGTCTCTCTTTGTGATGCCACTGCTGCAGCAGGTTTGGCTCCAGCTGGGCGGCGTGGATGGGGAGCCGAGAGAGGGTGTCCGCGTTGGTATGGAGTTTGCCAGGGCGGTACGAGATATTATAGTTGAATTCCTCCAGGGTTCTGTGCCATCAGATGAGCTGGGCATTATGGGTGGCAGACTGCCGCAACCACTGGAGGGAGTGGCGATCAGTGATGATAGTGACCTGGGTTCTGGAAAGGTATGCCTGGAAGTGCTCAAGTGCCCAGATGATGCCTAGGCACTCTCTCTTGGTGGCGGCATAATTCTTCTCCATCTGATTTAGGGTACGGCTGGTGCAGGCTATGATGTGCTCGCGGTCCTCTTGGACTTGTGCTAGCACAGCACCAATGGTGATTAGGGAGACGTCTGTATAGAGCCGGAATGGGAGGGCATAGTCGGGAAAGGCCACGTTGGGTGCGGAAACGAGCTTATCTTTAAGCTGTTGGAAGGTGACTCGTCTCTCATCCGTCCAGAGGAACGGTTCCCCCTTAAGGGTCAGGTCGTGGAGTGGTTTGGCAATGCAGGCAAACCCCTTCACAAAACAGCGGTTGTAGGACGTCAGGCCGAGAAAGGCCCGGATCCCTTGAATGTCTTGTGGTGGGGGTATGTCTGTGATGGCACAGAGTTTGTCTGGGTAGGGAGATATGCCAGCCTGGGAGATGATGTGCCCCAGGAATGAGACGGTTCTGGATGCCAGGACACGCTTGGTGGGCCGGAATTTGAGGCCTGCCTGTCAGATCCTGGTGAAAACCTGGTGGAGGTGCTGCAGGTGGTCGGCCCAGGTCTGGCTGAAAACGATGACCTCATCCAAATATGTGAGACAGATCTCCCATGTGAGTCCGCTGAGGATCGATTCCATTAACCTGGAGAAGGTGGAGGGGGCGTTACAGAGGCCAAAAGGCAACACATTAAACTCATAATGTTTCCCGTTGCTGGTCGAGAAGGTGGTTTTGCCTCTGTCCTCCTGGCACACAGAGACCTGCCAATACCCTGACTCGAGGTCGAGGGCAGAGAACCAGGAGGCGCCATATAGGGAATCCAGGGAGTCGTCTATATGCGGGAGTGGAGTGGCATCCTTGGTGGTTACATAGTTAAGCCGGGAGTAGTCGATGCAGAACTGTATCATGCCATCCTTTTTCTTCATGAGGACGTGGGGGAAGGACCAGGGGCTGATGGAGGGGGAGACGACTCCGGCTTCGATCATCTCCTGTACCTGGCGGTCTTCCTCTTCCCGCTGTTTGGGGTTTTTCCACAGGGATGGCTGTCGAATCGGTGGGCCCATCGTATGAATATCATGAGCCAGATAGGTGGTGTGTCCAATGTCGGCTGGTCCTGCCACGAACAGATCCTTGATGTGTCGTCTTGGGAAGTGTGGAAAATGGAGAAATCAATTGTATACAATGGGTGGCCTGAGGCTTCAGAGTGTTCACGGATCGCTGAATAGCCGGGTTTCGATAAAGGAAGACCCGTTCTGTGTGATCTTCCACGATGCTCCGAAATCCTGGCGGTGAGGTGTCGTTTGGTTTGACCAGTATAAGTAGAATTACATCTATTACACTTAAACTTGTACGAGTACACCACCGATGACATCAGAGAATCGTGGATGCGGTCCTTGAACTTAAAGTGGTTGGATAGCATTGATGATGGTTTAAATATTATCCTCAGTGATACCTGTGGATAATACTCAGGGCTAACATATTTCACATGCTAACAGAGATTTCACAGACAACAAACTAGGGTGATTATAACAGTAAAAAATTCGACAATCCAGTATTTTTCCACTTGGCAGTTCATTGCTATGGATACTTCTTTATAGAAAAAACTGAATAAGACCCGTTATGAATATATACTCAGTTTATAGTGTTTCATAAAAATTCCTTTTATAACAACAATGACTGGTAGGTTTGGCATGTGTACCACGAATTTCTGAGTTCAGCAGTGTCCCACCATCTCTATGAATGTCTCCTCAAAGATCGCTTGCTTCTTATCTCACCAGTGAAAACTGATTACTTCATCATGCTTAGCTAATTGATTTCTCTTTGCCTCTGATACTGACAGTCTTTTAGTCTCTCATGTCACCTCTTCCCGATTTAACCTCATATTGCCTTTTTCTATCCTCCATCTGTCGTCCCTAATGCTCTATCCTTTAAAGGGTCGTGTTCTGAGATGATTTGGAGAGTTTGTATGGAGTTCCCTAAGGTTCTGCCTTTAAACCTACCGTATATTGTGTTCTATATTTGCTAATCACATGGCTGAAACCATATTCGACCGTTTGTTAATACAATATCCCGACGACGCAGTATTTGTGCACACTGATGCCATTGACAACTTAGATAATCACACAATTCGTGCTGCAAAAAGCCCAAATAAATGTTAAGGATTTCTTCCAAAGAAGAGTCCTTTTACCCAACTCAAACAAGACTCATTTTATTTTCATAGGCACACGGCAGCTAATCAGACAGCTATTCACTTTGATGACAACAATATTTCCCCTGTATTTTGACCGTCACATGCTTCTCTGATACACACGTACACATACCAAGCAAAAAAAAAAAAAGTGTCTGGTGTTCTAATGTATCATAATAAATTTAAAAAACAGCTATGATATACATACAAGGATTATAACTGTTCGGTCTTTAGTACATAGTGCTTTATATGAGTAACTGCAACTTTAGAATATGGGGCACTGCCGATACTGTGAATATGTGGCACTACTAATATTACATTATTGTAATAGGTTCAAAAGCTATATAATTTTGCAGCAAATGTGGCTGGAGGATGAGCTTATAAATACGACCACGTTACTCTTTAATGAGCTGGGGTGGTTAAGAGTTAAAGATAAGTTCCAATGTGGAATTTGTGTAATGGTTTCTAAGACGCTTATTAATGAATTATCTGAATGATCCTTGCATCTCACAAGTGTACAAGTGTATTGGGAAGAAACTCAAGACAATACCACGATCTTTATGTTACTGTGGCTAACACGGACTAAGGTACTCGCTTACTTTCTGTATTTGGACCTAAGGTCTGGAATTAGCTCCCCAACACTGTTAAAAATAAACAACTTCAAACATTTTCAAACATGGACTCAAATACTGTCTAGTAAATCACGATGCTGGCCTGATTCCTGATTTCCTATATGTTTCTTGTGACTTAAGAGCTATGTGTTTTTAAAATCGTTCTTTACTGTAGGTTAGTGCTTATTTCACAAGATTCGAGTATTTTATTGTGTAATTTAGGAAGTATTTCTAAGATGATAACAGTGTTAATTGTTAATATTAAATGAAAAACTATTGTATGATGGAATAAAGTACTCTAATGCTCATTCTGAACCTGATCCAAACCATGTTGGTATTAATGCAATAAAAACAGAGTACAATAGAATGTTAAGTAGTTATGTGGAAAGAATTGCTAAAAAAAAATGTGCCACGAAGAGCTATATGTCACATATGCTCCACTTTGTGCTTTACTTTCCTCTTCATTCTTCGTTCTTCCCCTTTCTCTTTTCTTTGTTCTTACATACTGCCTTATGCCTTTCCAATATTTCCGCCTCCTTCCTTGACATTCACATGCATTAGTTCACTCTTCATATTTTATTGCCTTATTCTATTCTCTCTCTCTCTCTCTCTCTCTCTCTCTC
This sequence comes from Coenobita brevimanus, assembly GCF_032717465.1. Lineage (NCBI taxonomy): Eukaryota > Metazoa > Arthropoda > Malacostraca > Decapoda > Coenobitidae > Coenobita > Coenobita brevimanus. Next base: position 10,015,413 of record NC_137012.1, read on the forward strand.
TCTCTCTCTCTCTCTCTCTCTATTTATGCTTAACTTCCTTTCCACACCTCCCTCTTCCTCTCTCATTGCTCCCCCTTCCCCTCTTCCACCCCATCAGTTTTTTGGTACTTCATTTCCTTTCCTCACCCTTCCCTATGGTAGTAGGTGGTGACGACCACCATTCACTCATTTGATGTAGTGCTGCCTACCTCTTCCTTCCTCTTTTACTGTGTCTTCCCTCTACCCTTCAAAATTTTCCTTTTCCTTCTTGTCGTCTTTTACTACCTTTCTTTCCACGTCAGGTGGCTCTGTACTGAGGGACAAAATGGTTTCCTTTATCCCAGGAAACTGTATACAACGCTGGGCGGTACCCATATAATCAGGTAACGGGGTGATGTGAAGCCTACTATGGTGGTTCTGTCAACTAGATGAAATGATGCAAATGTTGCGTCCATGCTAAACTAAGCTTCCACACTTTCCCGCGCCTCGTTGTGCAAACTCTGGTTTACTGAAAGAAACGGCCGTGCAAGGGTGGCTGTATGCCAGCGGTTCTGCTCGGCCAGACAGACTGTGGTTGATCAACAATAGCAATAATTTTTCCCACTCTCTATTCTCTGTTATTCACTTCCGTTCCTCTCCCTCCCTCGTCGTCCTGTCTCTCGCAGGCCCCACTTCCTTTCGTGCCTGCCAGACGCCATATATAAACATCAACCTGGCATGTTGGAACTTTGATCCTGCGACGAATAGGAAAAACAGCGTCAGGTGCATTCAAAGTGACGCCTGGTAGCAGTGAGTCTGCAGGTCTGGTTGCAGCAATGATCAGTTACAGATACATCGTGCAAAGAGTTAAGCACAGGAAGAGGTTTAACCATCCGGTGACTGAATACTGAGTGAAAACGAAATGGTTTCATGTAGTCCAGGAAACCATTTACCATTCTGAGTGATAACCATATAACCAAATGGGTCCTTGGTGATCTAGTTACTAAGGCACTCCAACCAGATGTGGCCCACAAGGATTACATATGAGGGTTGGTTGGAGTGACTTGCTCTTAATGGCTTAACCCCAGTTCTCTAAGCTCTAGATAGGAACATAAGGGTTAAATGATATAGACTTTTTAATTACTATTATTATTAAGTCTTCCCAAACCCCTGTGGGTAGTTTTCTTGTTTTGGTCAGCATTATAAAAACTTCTCACAACTCCGTGGGATGTTTTCTTTTTTTTTGACAATATTATTATTATTACTCTTACTTATTCTAAAATTACGATATTTCAAAGGCTGATTGGCGTAGAGCCTTCATAATTGGTCAACGTATTCGGACAACTGTTCACTTCTTTCGGCCAAATATGGTGGTGGTCCGTCAACCGGATCTCTGGACATTATCTAGAACACAGAAAAGTGAATCAGCCACATTATATCAAGAACTCTTAAGCTATAAGGCCGAAATTTTACTACAAAATAACCTTACGGCGGACGTAGGCCGGAAGGGAGTATGATTCCAATCAGCTGATTATTCTCTGAGATCACGTGATCTATGAGAACTGGGACTTTTCCAGATGTTCCAGATGTCACCTAGTTTTCCATGCAAGATTATACCTAGTGTCATAAAAGTTGGTGGACTCTAAACTATGATGACCTAAGGTGACATGCACAATTTTAGTCACCTCGACCTAGTATGGGGTAAAAAAAAAAAAATTGGACTTTTCCGGATATTTCTGACGTCACCTAATTTTCCATGAAGGATTAAAGCCAGAGCCACAATCCTTGGTGGACTTTTAGACTGTGATGACCTAAGGTGACAAGCACAAGATCAGTGGCCTTGGCTTTGCCTAGGGTAAATAATTGGGACTTTTCTGGATATTTCATATGGCACCTAATTATCCCTGAAGAATTAAAAGCAGAGCCACCAAACTTGGTGGACGTATAGACTGCAATGACTCAAGGTGACATGTACAAGCTCAGTGACCTTGACTTCATCTGTGGTAAAAAAATTGGAACTTTCTGGATATTCCAGATTTCACTCGATTTTCCATGAAGAATTAAAGCTAGAGCCACCAAACTTTATGGACTTATAGACTGCGGTGACCTAATATGACATGCATAAGATCAGTGACCTTGACCTTAAGGTCCCTTTATAGCTCAGATTCTAGTAGGCGATGGCTGCGGGAAGTTTTTCTTTATCAAATGTTCTTGGAAAGTTTTACGGTGTACTAGTTGTTATTATTCTTATTCATTTTAAAACTGATATTTCAAAGGCTATTTGGCCTAGAGGCTTCAATCTTGGTCAACTTAGTAGGACGACTGTTTGCTCCTTTCAGGCAAACATGGTGGCAATCCGTCTACTGCATCTACGAATACATGTATTATCCAGAACACAGAAAAGTGAGTAAATCACGCTATTTCAAGAACAGCTTAAGCTAGAAAGCTGAAATTTTACAACAATATAGCCTTAAGGTGACTCCACTACGGAAAGGAATATGGTTTTAATCAACTGATTATTTTCTGAGATGCTCAGGGGTTAAATAATGGAACTTTTCCAGATATTCCAGATGCCACGTAATTTTCCATGAAGGATTGTATCTAAACCACCAAACATGGTGGACGTATAGACTGTGATGACCTAAGGTGACATGCACAAAGTCAGTGATCTTGACCTCAAGGTCCCTTTATAGCTATGCTTATAGTACGTAATGGCTGTGGGAAGTTTTTCTTTCTCAAAACTGTCCTTGGACAGTTCTATGTGCTCAGGTTATAATAATTATTATTATTATTAATGTTATATTTATTATTATTATTATTATTATTATTATTATTATTATTGTTGTTGTTGTTGTTGTTGTTGTTACTGCCAGAAAAAATGCACTTTGTGAGCACGTGACGAACGAGCAAGTGCCATGTTATCACAATTTCCCTCTGATATAAAATTATGGGCGTAATTTCCGATATTTAATTGCTAGAGTTGATGCCAAAAACAGTGTTAAGGCGGAAAATCTTCTATTTGGTTTCGTAATTGAGGAGTTCATCGATTACAGCCAAAGACTCATTTGGAAAACCCGAGATTCCAAGGAGTTCCTACGCATTTATGGGTGAATTTTTTGTTGATAACAATTTTTTTTGAATGAATGTATCACATACAAAAAGAATTTCACTCTGCTTCACATAGGAGCAAAGTTATCAGCTTCTGCTTAGCGCGACGGTGGGGTTGGGCGGGGTCTGACCGGGCCCCTTATTTCAAAACTTAACTGAGCGTAAACATCGCTCGCTCGTAATGAAGAGGTTAAAAGAGCTCTGGCAAAGAAAAAGCAAGCATTTAACGATAGACGGAAAGTAGAGCGGGCGACGTGGAGAAAGACAAAATTAAGTACCAAGCAAAGGAGGGAAGTGAGGGAAAAGACAAGTAAGAGAATAAGAGAGGGATGTTTGAGGAGTTTGAAAGAAATCAGCGTGTAAAGAGGAGGGAATGTATGAAACTGTTTTGAAAGGAGGTCAAGGAGGTAAGACACAATGGTTAGGAAAACAGAAGAGGATTGGAATATAAATATGACTGAATGTTGGTGGAAGAGAGAGGGAAAATATAACAGAATTGTTGAACAGAGAGAGCAAAAGTAGCGTAAGTGTTATATGGTATGGGAATGGTTGGGAGGAAAAGAGAGGCGAGTTGGGAGGAAGGGAAGAGTTGAATGGAAGTAATAGAAGTAATGAACAAATCGAAAAACACCCCAGGAATTCAAGAAGTGTGCGGTGAAATATTGAAATATGGGGGAGTTAGTGATATGGAAGATGTGCAGATTGGCCTGGGAGGAAGTTAGGACCTCAGAAGACTGGAAATCAAGTATAACTGTTCCTCTATACAGTACAAAGCAAAAGAAGAAGTGTCAGGTAATCATACATGTATTTGTCATCTTAGCGTAATAAGAAAAGTATATGGTAGGATACTTATCAAAAGAGTTAAGGTAAGAACCAAGGAATTAGCTGAAGAGCAAGACGAATTTAGAAAAAGAATGATCTACATAGATCAGATATATTTCTAATATGTTTAATGGAACAGTACCTAGAGAAAAGAATGACGTCGTATGGTGCCTTCATGTATCTGAAGAAAGCATACGTATAAAAGAGTGAGTAGACAGGGAATGTGGATGGTCCTGAAATTAGATAGAGTAGATGGGAAGCTGCTACCTCCACCAATGATGTTATATGAGGTTATGCATTCACCTGTTTATTTCTTTGATATTTTTTTTGTCCGCAAGATATCTAAAGTTAGAGATGGATTTCAATGAAATTTTGTGGATATAGGGGTCATGGCTCAAGAAAGAGTCGGTGATACTTTGGTGGTGGTTTGAGTTCGAGTCCCGGACGAGTACTGGTTTTTGTTTATTGTTTCACATGATATCACAGAAAGTTAATGATAGATATCCACGAAATTTTGTGGATGTGTGGGTCATGGGCCAAGGAAGAGTTTATTTAATTTTGGAGGTAATCTGAGTTGTCTGTTACAGGCGTTAGCGGAGGTATGCTCTCTCTGAGAACACTTTTTCTGTGTTGTGATGTAACAACACATCAAACAAGAATACAGCACTCAGAGAGCGCTTACCTCCGCCTTCGCCTCTACCAGACAACTCAGATCACACACACACACACACACACACACACACACACACAAAGTGAACAAACAAACAGACGAACTGGGCTGAATACATAACC